>NW_016804690.1:5850254-5872328 GCF_001698545.2 Rhinopithecus bieti
CTATTATATAAGTATATATTGTAGTATAGTATATATTATGTATAAAATACATATTATAGTATTATATATACTATGTATAAATAGATCAAGCTATAAAAGAAATAGGTTATACTAAGTGCAAAATATATATATATGTACTTATATACATGCACAAAAACAGATAATATATATACTTCTATAAATTTTTGCAGTTAGTATAATCTGTCTATCTATATGTATATATTGCACTTAGTATAATCTATTTCTTTCATACCTTGATCTGTTTATTATATCAGTTTATACTGAGAGAAGAGTATCTGGTAGAGAATGTTCTTTTCTCATCCACATTCTTTTAGTCACAGTAATATAGATGTCTTCTCAATTGGCAAATTATTCTCCTTATTAAAGAATTGAACAAAAGTAGAATAAATAAATTGTGACTTTTTATTTAGTGCTTAATATTATAGTATATGCCCCTATTATTGTCTCCTTTATGATTGTTTTTTGCTCTGGATATAACTTTAAAGGGCATTTTGACTATTGTTACAAACTGAAGTCATTCAGGAATATATCATTTCTGACTACTTTTACCATCATGTGATAGGTGAAATGTCCATCAGAGCAAGTATCTAAGAAATTCCAGGTGTTTATCAGGATAAAGTGGTAGGAAGTTGTGTGGTTATTTGTATTATAATTCTCTATTACTACTTGCATGTGCTCTGTATTAAGAATGTGCAAGTGGTTAACTCCAAAGTGCAGTGTTAACTCCTTCATCTGTCTAGCACGTTTACCTGAATTAACTTAGGGAAGGCTTTTCTATTGTCCTATGCTAGCTCTGAGTCCAGTATTTATCATTTTAGTTTTGTCTTTGATAGATAAAATCAGAAGCCTCCCATTTGATCCTCAGACTTTTTTTTATTCAATGAATCTAAGTATGCTTTCTATTGCTCTTCCTATTTTTAGATGATGTCTCCTCTATTTTTAAAAATTACTTATTATCTTGTGGGATCATATTAATAAAAGTAAACAACTTCGATTTTGTAAATATAGGTATAAATATACATATACATGTATACATGGATAACTAAGTAAGTTTTATATCTGTGATCTCTATTGTATTCAGACTCATAGTGGTAATATGTTATTTTCATCTTGTTTCAATCAAATTTAATTTTGTCAGATAATAGGACTCTAGGCCATAACAATATTTCAGATAAAATCTCATTCAATCCCATACTTTTGTAGATGCAGAAATTTAGAATAAACATTTACATAACTTACTAAAGTTCACAGAGTTAGGTATATTAAGTAGTTTACACTTAAAATGCTGGTTTCCTGTCAAATATTGTTAATTTATCACATTGCTCATCCCACTCATCACCCAAGGAAGCAGGTAGTCATGAGAAGGAAAATGAAGAAAAGAAAATCAATTATTTTATCTTCCTGGTTATAAAGATACTGAAACATGGAGCTATAAGAAAATAAATATTTTAACTGAATTCAGGAATTGCCCAGTGATTTTCAGTATTCATACAAAACTTGCCCTTTGTTAGGTTAAGGAATAAATTGAAATTGGCAATATATCTTAGAATTAAAACATTTGCATTTTATATGCACAAGCAGCACCAGAGTAGCAATATTATGATTCCAGAAGCACTAGGTTGAGCATGAATGTGTTTGTCATATTCTCTGTTTCTCTTAGCTCCTTTTTGTTGAATTGGCAAATTAACCAGCCATCAGAGAAAACCAGGTCTGAATGCATGGGGAAAGCTGCTTGCTCAAGCTTGTCAAAATGCATATTTTAAAATATTCAATAATTCACTTTGAAAATGCTCTGGAACCTAAACCCAGCATCAGTGAGCTGTAGCAGATGCACTCAGTGGTGACTTGTAAAGGTTTGTAGAAGACATGGAAGTAATTCAAAGAAAAGAGAGACTTTTCTGTTTTAGTGGAGGGAATGAAGAATAAATTTTAGAAAGATGTACCTTTTATGGTGAATTTGTAAGGACAAACATTTAGTGTTCATGCCCAGGCTTGGGGTGAGCCCCAGAAACCAGACTGGACTAATGGCAATTCAAGCACCATAATTAGGCCGAGAAAAAAATAAAAGAAGAATATCCTTATTTTTTCCTGTTTCCAGGTGACCTGAGACACTGTGTATGCTTGAATTCCCCCACTGATCTCAATAACATGTATGTCTTTTTGTTTTCAACTAATGAGTGGAATAGCCTGACAACACTCCAAGTTGTTTCTCACATTTCCACTGGGTATTTTTCCAAAACCTCTGCATGTGTTTATTCATCAAATATATTTAACACAATAGAGTGTTTTTCTATCTAAAATATTATAGTGAATCTTTTGATCACCAAGAGTAATTCATATATGTATACTTTAGTTAAAAATTTTTCAGTGTAGAGTTAGTTTGAAAAGTTACTCAACTTCAATCCAGTGGGATTATTTTTAACTCACTTAGAGATTACTAGTGGAGCAACTAATGTAAGGGAACCGAAATACAAATGGTAAAGAGCAAATATGATTTCTACTCTAAGAGAGATAAACATCTACTAATGCATGAACAGATCTCAGTTGATATCAAAGAGGTTGTGAACAATGTTAGTTTCATCTCATTAGTTAAGGAAAAAATTAAAGAGGAGAAGGGATAAAGTGCTGTTTTTTCTACTTGGTTGGGAGACGCTCATCAACATTGGCTTTAATCTTTGCTAATCAACTTTTCTAGCCACTGAATAGAGAGAGAAGGAGGGTTTGTTAGTGATTTGAGTTAGTGATTTGAGTGACTGAGCATTTGTTAGTGATTTGAATGATTCTCAATCTGGAATCAACTCAGTTTTTTCTACTGCCTGACGTATCGGCAAATCATTTTTATGAGCCCTTATATGATTCATTGAGCCATTTGGGGAGGGTCAGAGGGCAAGAGTGCCATTTACCAGAGCAGGTTTAAGTTGGGGAAGGCAAGGTCAGAGGGGAAGAGAGACCCTCATTACTCCAGGAAGATTCTGGGGCTAGCTCTGCGCCTGCCCAATTGTGTTAAGCTCACACTGGGTGTTTGTTAACACAAAGCACTAAGCTGCAGGTGTTCTGCACTCTACAGAGTCTTCAAAGATCAGCCTCAAATGTTTCTGTTACTATAAAGAGGATTAAAAGGATTTAAAAACATAGCAGGCCTGTCCAACTGCAAACATATTTGCCAACATTTGCCAAGAGGGAGGAAAAGGGGGTAAGTTATACCACTAGAAGTGCTAGTAGTTGGGGAAAATACACTTTTTATTTTTTTTATTTCTCTCTCTTTTTTTTCCTTTAGTAGCCTGAATGGGGAACTGTAGCACTTTCAACTGGAACTCATTAAGAATTCATGGGGCAGAAAACATAAGGGGTTCTGGAAGCAGAGACTTCGAAAGTCCAGAAATGAGCTATAAATAAACTGCTGCTAATATTCATCTTTTTCTCTGATTTTTTAAATATGTATATTACACCAGAATGCAAACGTGGAATAAAACAGTTGATTTTTTTTACTTGAAAGCCTAGTTTACGTTAAGAGACACATTGACATTTATGGACTTAACTTAGCATGTACAGGTATCATAACAGTCATTACACCGTCTCAAAAAGCACTTTTGTTATCCCGTATGGGTTGCAGATATTGACCAACATCACCTGCAGGTGAAAGTATGAAGACCAGGCATCTGGAATCATTGTTAAGGTACTATTATTGCTACTTATTGTTAATGGTTTTTAACATGAATTTCCAATTTCTTTGCTTTCAACTTAGCCTCCGTTCAATAGCCTGCCTTTAGTAGTACTGGTTCCTTTACAGAGAACATTGATTTTCAAAAAAAAAAAAAGAGAAAAAAGAGAACATTGATTTTCAATGAGGTCTAGTGGAGAGGCAGAAAACGGAGTCAGCTGTGTAACCTTAGGTAGATCAAATACCCTTCCTGACTTCAGCTTCTTCGTTGATTGAATGGGGGTTATCATAACCCTCCTATGAATCTATCCACTTCATAAGACTTGACATTTTTATTATAGGAATAAGGCTGAAACTAAAGATGATTTCTTAGCATGTGTTTATAGATAAGATGTAAAGGCACACACAAGCACACACACACACCACACACACACACGCTCACATCTCCCATTCGCATTACACCAACTCCCCAGTTTCTAGGGTAATATTATACAAATTTGCTTGTTTAATGGAATTTGCTTCTGGAGGACATTGGAGAAAACTTTCATTTGAGTATTTTAAAATCACATAAGGTGTGTTGCAGAATTTCTGACATGGGCTCATGGACACTGCGGACCCATAGACAGGCCTCAGAGGTCCTTCCCCCAGGAACTGCATGCAGACATTCAGTGTGCAATACATGCATTTTTGTGGAAAGAAATTCTATAGCTTTAATCAGTTCTTGAAGGGGTCTGTAGCCTTGAAAATATTTAATAACCACTCTTCTACAAGCTCTAAGAATGTAATGCAGTGGATGAGCCCAGAGCTTGTCTCTCCAAAGAGACAGATAGCTTTTGTCTGACTTGATGGCTCTCCTTTACTTCTCTTTCCTCCATCCCATCATCTGTACAGAAGGTATAAAATAATACATGTTTAAACATGAAATTAAATAATGCACTTTTAACACAGCTTTTGGTAATGCTCAGCAAGTATTAGCTATTGTTTCAATAGGTAAATATTGGCACCCTGAGAGGCAGGAGGGGTGTATTAATCCATTCTCATGCTGCTAATAAAGACACACCCAAGACTGGGTAATTTATAAAGAAAAGAGGTTTAGTGGACTCACAGTTCCACATGGCTTAGGAGGCCTCACAGTGATGGTGGAAGGCTAAGGGAGAGTGAAGGCATGTCTTACATGGTGGCAGGCCAGAGAGCTTGTTCAGGGGAACACCCCTTTATAAAACCATCAGTCTAATTAGACTTATTCATTGTCAGGAGAATAGCACAGGAAAACCCACCCCACCACCCCACCCACCGATTCAATTACTTCTCATTGGGTACTTCCCATGACATGTGGGGATTAATACAATTCAAGGTGCAATTTGGGTGGGGACACAGATCCAAACCATATCAAGGGGCATGCATTGATGAACTTGCCTTTGATGAACTCGCCTTTGAGTAACTTGAAAAACCAGATACATTAATATGAAACAGTAAAATAACAGTGATGAGGATCTGTGGAAAATTTCAAATAAATGATGCAGGTAATTTTACCTGTGTTCAGCTTGAGGAGGAATCTGTATAAGTTGAGATATGAAGAACAGATGAAGAGTACTGAGCAGCATATCAGGAGTTTGAGGAGGCATGAGCTGGCTTCAAGTTGAGAAGCACCCAGAGATACATGTGGTCAGATAGGTCGAAGCAAGATTATTGAGAGTCAAGCATGGCATGGTGTGGAATTCAGATTTGACCCGTAGGGGATAGTGGCCTTAGGTTATTTTGAGCAGAAAAATTATATAATGAAAACAATATATTTGGAAGTATTAATTTGGCATATGTGGGCAGGATGGAGTAGTGTGAGGAAGGACTGGAGTCACGAGCAAGCTGGGAGCCATGGCAATAACCAAGGTGTGAAGTGATGAGGGCCTGCCCCAGGATGGGAATATTTGTGGAAGGTGTATGGGGACATTGTATCCACCTTAATTGCTTATTTGCTACAATTTCAGCTTCCAACCACAGTTTGCCTTGGCTATGAAACCTTCCTGACTCTGAAAATACTCATTCCAGTCTTCCAACAGTGAAAGGGAGCAAGGAAGAAAGGTGGGAAGGAAAGAGGGGAAGGAAAGAGGGAGGGAGGAAGAGAATTCTTGGAGCAGACAGATTGGGCTTCTGGTGTGAAGACAGGGTTTTAAGCAACAGTAGTTTCAGGGAAATAAGGAGAAAAAGAGGTATAGATGTTCATTTGAATTTATTTAATTCAGGAGTAACTTCCTTTAAAAGAATCAATATCACTGCAGAATGAGTGACTTTAATCTCCTATTTACACCAGAAAGGACCATAAAATGCAGAGAAGAGGCATTACTCTTCTCGTTGGGCTGCAGGGCCACCTAAACTTGGGCTTTCAAACTTTTTTGACCATTAGCCCATAATAAACAAAAAATTTTGCATTACAATCAAACACATACAATGATGAATATAAACATAGTTGAAATAAGTGTTTTATAGAACATTTCTACTCTGACTGCTTATGATACACTTTTTTCCTAATCTATTTATTTTGAGATTTTTTACAAAAGTTGGTTGTGGCTACTTCAGATGATTTCCTGAACAACTCATGGATCACAAACTGCGTTTTACAAACCACAGACTCCTCAGAATCAGGGACATCACATCAGGATCTTCAGATTCATGGATTCACAGGCACAGGGGAATGTTTTACTTCTGTTCCCTACTCACCGGCACCACCCAAGCCTTTCTCCTCTCTGAAGTGTCATGAACTGACAATAAGTGGAGGCAGTTGCTCTAGTAAGTTTAAAACTCAGTTTCAGAATATGATCTCAGATTCAGAGCCTGCCTGCAAACCTTCTGGCAGTGCCAACTCATTCACTGGCTTGATGGCCCTCACTTGGGACACAAGCCCACACACAAAGATCCATCAACAAACATTGCTCCTAATGAGTCCTGAACCCCGACACAATGACCACAATTGGTGTAGACATTTTAATGTCTTGGGCTAGTTCCTTATATTATCCTTGGCTCTAGTGGACCAAGGCACACGTAGTAACATTCTTTACCTGTAGTTAGCTGTAATTTCAAACTAGGTGGAATTCTTTCCTACCTTTGAAACCACAAAATAAAATCAAAGAAATAGGATCCTTTGTAAACTGTAGCTCTGCATTGATGAGGAGGGGTGAAAGGTAAGCACATGGCTTCAGGTTGAAAATAACTTTTAAAATGTCTGATTTTAATCATGAGTCCAAATTATCTGGGCACACAGTGGTCATTAAAGCCTCTTGTCTAGAAGTTCCTCATGTGTGTATATGCATAGCTGTGATTTAGCAATTCTGGCTGAACAGTCAGTAGGACATCAAAGCAGAGAAGCAAAGGTGAATGAAGGCAATGAAAATCAATCTGGTTTAAGAGGATTGGGTCTTTCTATGCACTCAACTAGTTATCACTATTCTGGAAAGAAAAATGTAGAGTGTCAGTTCTAGGAGGCATAAATCAAAATACGACACACAATTACTCCCACTTATGTGCTCACCTGGTTAAAAAAGAAAAAAGATTAAAGTAAGAATAACTCTGGGAGAATGAACTCTAGTATTCCTCACTGTCCATTCTTCTTCTTTTTGGAACACTGGTTAACTTATAACCTGATTTTGAATATTCCCCTGGATAGTTGAGTCTATGTAGTAGACAGTGTTGAGTATTTTGGTGGGCCCATGGTTTCCTTTACAGTTTAAAAATTGGATAGATATGTTGTCTGCTCAACCTTCAAGTAAAGCTCCTAATTGAAGGGTTCTAGAATTGTGGTGCATTAAATCCCTGAAAGGAAGTCAGTGGATACAATTTGAAATTTTTATGGAAAATTTTGTGTGTACAAGTATACCTCATTTTACTATACTTCACTTTATTCTGTTTTGTAGATGTTGTTTTTTCACAAATTGAAGGTTTGTAGCAACCGTGAATTGAGCAAATCTATCGGTGCCATTTTTCCAATAGCATGGGCTCACTTTTTGTCTCTGTGTCACATTATGGTAATTCTTACAATATCTCAAATTTTATTATTATTGTATCTATTATGGTTATCTCTGATAAATGATTTTTGATATTACTATTGTAGTTGTTTGGGGGCACCATGAACTGTGCCCACATCAGATTGGGCACAGATTAAGCAAACTTAATCAATAAATGCTGTGAGTGTTCTGACTGCTCCACTGACCAGCTGTTCCCCTGTCTCTCTTCCTCTCCTTGGGTCTTCCTATTCTCTAAGACACAACAGCATTGAAATTAGGCCAACTAATAACCCTAAAACAACTTCTAAGTGTTCATATGAAAGAAATAGTTGAACATCTCTCATATTAAATCAAAAACTAGAATTGTTTATGCTTAGCAAGGAAGGCATGTTGAAAGCCAACATCATCTAAAAGCTAGGCCTCTTGCACCAAACCAACCAGCTAAGTTGTGAACACAAAGTAGAAGCCCTTGAAGGGTCCAGTGAACACAAGAATGATAAGAAAGCAAAAATAGCCTGATTGCTGATATTGGAGAAAGTTTTGGTGGTCCAGATAGACTATCAACCAGCCATGACATTCCCTTAAGCCAAAACCTAATCCAGAGCGAGTCCTTCACTCTATTCAATTCTATGAGGGCTGAGAGAGGTGAGGGAGCTTCAGAAGAAAAGTTGGAAGCAAGCAGAGGTTGGTTCTTGAGGCTTAAGGAAAATGCCATCTCTGTAACATAAAAGCAGCAAGTGCTGACACAAAAGCTGCAGCAAGTTATCCAGACAATTTGACTAAGATGAAGGCAGATACACTAAACAACAGATTTCCAATGTCAGCAAAACAGCCTTCTATTGAAAGAAGATGACATATAGGACTTTCCTAGCAGAAGAGACATTAAAGCCTGGCTTCAAGGAACCTTCAAAGGACAGGCTGACTTTAATGCAGCTGGTGACTTTAAGTTGAAGCTAATACTCATTTACCATTCTAAAAATTCAAGAGTCCTTAAGAATTATGCTAAATTTATTCTTCCTGTGATCTGTAAAAGTAATAACAAAGCTTGACAATAGCTTATCGGTCTACAGCATGGTTTACTGAATATTTTAAGCCTGTTCTTGAGACCTACTATTCAGAAAAAGAGATTCCTTTCAATATATTATTTCTCATTGACATTGTGCCTAGTCACTCAAGATCTCTCATGAAGATGTACAAGGATATGAATGTTATTTTCATGCCTGCTAACACAATGTGTATTCTAAAGCCAACAGATCAAGGAATAATTTTAACTTTCAAGTTTCATCATTTAAAATATACATTTTGTAAGATTATAGGTACCGTAGGTAGTGATTCCTCTGATAGATCTAAGCCAAGTAAATTGAAAACCTTGTAGAAAGGATTGACCATTCTAGATGTCACCAAGAACATTTGTATTTATAGGAGGTCAGAATATCAACATTAACAGAGTTTGGAAGTAGCTGATTAAAACCCTCAGGGATGACTTTGAGAGATTAAAGTGCTGGGTGCCTGGATGATATTTCAGATACGAAGGGAAACAACAGTTAGCTACTTACCATTTTCTTCTTTTATTCAAGGCAGATGGAGACTAGGGAAGATTTATTGCTTACTAAGTTAAGTGATGTGTGTAGGGATTCACACTGGAGAAAACCGGAGGGAGATAAATACTGCCACAGAAGAATGGGCATTCTGTGTGGCTGAGAGACAGGAGGCAGAATGGATCCAGAGTGGCCAGAGGCTGCATAGACGGGAATTCCCAGGGGAAAGGAGAGAAGTGGGAAGCTGAGACTAGGAGAAGAACATTAATGGATAATGGGGGGAGCACAGAGATGTCCAGTACGTGCTAGATAGGCTTCTCCTGTGTAATGTACATGCACCTCTCTTCAATAATTCCCCATTAAATTTGATTAAACATTTTATTTCTCATTGTGGAGTTAAATTTATTTTAGCAATGCATCAGAGTTCAGTCTTAAGGTACAAGGCAAAGACTTGAGTACACAGCCTGAGACCTATGACATCTGGGTTACAAGTGTGAGGTAGCATATCTGGTAGCTGTGGATACTAAGTGGAAAGTGGAAGAGTAGCCAAGGCTGGATCTTCTAAGAAATGTGTGGCTCCTTCAGAGAGCAATGGGTCTGGCTTTGTATTTCTGAAAGACAACTCTTACCGCTTGTGTTGTTACACTACTGTGAAACTCTCTGGTTTCTCTAAGTAAAAAAGAAACTCCTGTCTCTATTCGCTGGTCTTAAGAAAGTCAACATCTGGCTTGGTTTGTGACCAGCCTTCCGTGATCTTTTCTGGGTTGAGGTTTATCCGCTCAGTCATTTGACAATTTGAGACACTGATGATGCTGTTTCATTTTTCTGGTTTAAGGAATGGTTCCAGACTAAGATTCCACAATTGTCGGGGATGCTGTTGTACTCTATTATCCTTTATCAGCTAGTGTATGCATTTGACAGCTACCCAGTTAGCTCTGATGAGGTGTATAGAATCCTACCGAAGATAGGGCACATTAGCATACTGAGTATTTTAAGCTGGAGGAAATTGAGAAAACTGCAGAAGCAGAAAGTTACCTCTGACCTTCTCTCTTAAAGACCTTCCTGTGACAAGTGTCCTGCTCAATACACAGAGGGAAGGAATTATAAAGACTGGCCAAGAAGAATCTGGAGAAACAGTCTTTTCTAAGTTCTCCCCAGTTTACTGATGCTAGGTCATACCTCCTTTTTGTTTAATTATACCTTCACAGGACTATTTATTCTTCATCAAACCTAAGCATAAACATATAGTTTTCCCTGGGTCTTCATTTCTGAAAGCTGTCACATAAAACTTATATTAAGTTTATATTAAATAAATCTGTCACACTTTTATCTTGTTAATCTATATTTTGTTGTAGAAGTCTCAGTCATGAACCTAATGGTGGGTAAGTATAAAATATATTATTTTCTTCCTTACAGCTGAAAGCAACTCAGAGTCACACTCTTTTCTGCATAACTGCCCTCAACTAAAGAGAATGTGCTTGGCCCAGAAAGCTGCATTCCCCAGACTTTGGCCAATCTTTGACTGACATGGGGTGCAAAAGTCTAGCCCCTCTAACTCAAAGTATGACCAGCTCTGTGGTACAGCTTATGCTCCAGAGCTCCTAGGGGGTCAGACTGTAGCAAGTCACCACTTGACACTTGGTGTTTAGCTTCTCTCCCCTTCCATTTCTTTTTCCCTTACCCTCCTTCTCTTGAGACCACTCCCTTAATAAATCACATAAACAGAACGTCTGTCTTAGGCTTTGCTTCCGGGGAGCTCTACCTAAGACAATAGTTGAATCCAATCCCAAAGTATCAGTTGAATTCAAATGAACCTTTAGTCTTGATGTTCTCATTTTCAGATAATGGAAAATCTTTATTCATTCAAATATTCAAGTGGGAAAACATGAGTCATTCTGGATTTTTACAACTCATATCCAGTTACCAAATTCTGTTCATTTCCCCTCAAAAAATACTTCAGACATCCATACATCTCCATACTGTGCTCTTAGTTCAAGCCTCCATAATCTCTCATCTCTCAAATAGACTTTGTGCCTCCAGATATGTTCTCTATACTACAATCATAGTAGCAATTCAGATTTTAGTGCATGCTTATTGAAATCCTTCAGAGACTCACTATTGCCTATAGCAGTGGTTCTCAGTGGAGTTTATTCAAAGCTTCATGAAGTGAGATATAGTCAAAGCAGATACGAAAATCCAGGTGTCTTCCAGTAAGCAGATATCTTAGAGACATTTGCAACAATGTAAAATAATAACACTCCTTCCTAAACTTTGCTTGTTTTGGAGGACATAGAGTTATTTTTCCGAGAAGAATTTTATCTCCGTATATAATTTATTATTTTTTAAAAAATAAGTTAATAAATGTTTCTTTAAAATGCATATTTCTCAGGTTTAAATTATAATATTATGAAATAAATAGCTGTGACTCATATAAACAAAAGCTCTTTAGGGTTCTTAACACGTTTTAAACTTGTAAAGAGATTTTGAGATGGAAATGTTTGTGAACCATTGGCTTACACAATTATGTAAAAAAATACCTAGAATGTCATCCAAGATTAGCCAGGACTTCAATCTTGCCATTCTCTTCATCCTCCTCTCTTGCCACTTTCCGCCTTTACTCTATATTTCGGTGTAATAGATGCTTTGGTAGCTGCAAACCCTGTGCCCCACACCCCTTAAGCCTGAGCATTCATTCTCTCAGCTGCTTGGAGTGCTGGCTTCTGGTAGATCTCAGATGAATTCCTTTCTGGGAATCCCTCAGTCATAGCATGCAGTCTCAACCAGGGTTTACCCTCCCTGGCTTAGGACAGCCTGAATTCACTTACTTGTCAAGGCAAGAATACAAAGGCCTGGCTCATTTGCATCAATTTGGGATGCTGACTTTATAGGACCATTCCAGCTGCAGAGAGCCACTCAAGCTTGGCCAAGGCCTCTGCTGCAACTGTGTCTCACTTTTCCCTCATTCAATCCTAAATCCTTGCTCTCTCACAGGTGATTTTCCCAGAGCTCCACTCAATAAACCTCTGCCTCAGAGGTAAACCCCCTCAGTCTGTTACCCAGGGAATCATCCCATAAACTTCTGGTGACTCTGAACTGTTTATAAATCCCTGGACATCCCATTCTCTTTCATTCCTCCTCATGTTGTTTCCTTTACCTTACTACATCCTTTAACCTAGATATCTAGATAACATCTACATAACCTAGATCTCAATACTTAGCTCAAATACTGTCTCTTCCAGAAGGTCTTTCAGGAGGGCTGCTTGCCCCTAATTTTTGCCTCTGCAGCAATTTGTTCCTCACTCTGTCAAAGACGTATCATATTACATTGAAGTAATCTGTCTCCTCAACTAGCCTGGATGTCATAATGTCCAGGGCTTGTGTCTGATTCACTGTATGTCATTCATATGGCCTTCCTTGGAGAAGACACTCAGTAATCCTATACTAACCTCATTTTTGAGGCTTGAAAAGTGGAGTACAACTTCTGCATTTCTATACAACATTAAGGTCAGTAAAGAAGCCTTGGGTGGCCTTTCAGTTGCTGTTGGTTATGAAAATATTCTGCATTTAGAAGACATTTAACCTGGTCTGTGCCAGAAGATAAAATTTCTCTGAATCATAAGTCAGGGTTCTTGAGACCTATAAGAAACTGTTGAGCCAGATTTATTGAGCACTGGGGCAAAACTTGGGAATACGATGAGAACCTACTGGTGTGAGAAACCAGCTGAGGAAGAGGATTTGCATCTTGTGGGAATATGGTTATCCTACAGCAGCAAAATTTAATGAGTGTTTCAAGAGTCTCAGAAACCTTCCTGTAAGGGATCCCTAAATTATCAGGAAGTGCTCCTGGGAGACCTCAGAAGTTTCCATATGATGGCATGTGTTGGCCAACAATGTCTTAACTATATCTTTTTGAGAGACCCTGAGCCACATCCAACCAGCTAAGCAACTCCTGAATTCCAAAGTTTTAAGGCAGTTTTTGTTACACAGCAATAGATAACTAACACATGTATCCAATAAAATAAGTGAAATCTATTTCCATCATGTGCTTTATGTTAAGATTCAACCAAAAATATGGATTGTCTAATATAATATGACATCTTTTGTGAAGTGTTTCAAAATAAATGATCTTATTCACATTGTATAACTCTATTATGGGTGTATAATTAACCTGATTTTTACATAGTAGAAAGCTAGGTCTCAAAGAGGTAAGGTGACTTAACCATGGTTTCACATCTAGAAAGTGAAGTCAGAACTCACGCCCAGTTCTCACTGGCCAGAAATCCCATTTTCTTCTTGCTGCAGTTTCAAAGGATAGGTGAAAGCAGAAGAGCCATAGCAGAAGGCTCTAGGTGCTCAGTTACTGCTAGATCTTTACCATCCTGCATGATACACTCATTATGTTAAACCTTGATTGAAAATATGACATCACTGCATAATTTATATTTCTTTATGTTTGATCTAATTTTTCCAGAATTCCTTTTTTTTTTTTTTTTTTTTTCCGAGACGGAGTCTTCTTCTGTCACCCAGGTTGGAGTGCAGTGGTGTGATCTCAGCTCCCTGCAACCTCTGCTTCCTGGGTTCAAGCAATTCTCCTATCTCAGCCTCCTGAGCAGCTAGGATTACAGGCGCCTGCCACTGCACCGGGCTAATTTTTTTATATTTTTAGTAGAGACAAGGTTTCACCACGTTGGCCAGACTGGTCTCGAACTCCTGACCTCATGATCTGTCTGCCTCGGCCTCCCAAAGTGCTGGAATTACAGATGTGAGCCAACGCACCCAGCCCAGAATTCTTGTTTAGACAAAATATCAAGTGAAAAATCCACATATTGATTCTGGCTATTGTGAAGAAATAGGCTTTGTGAAAGTCAGTTTGAAAACCATGATTATGTTTTTTATCTGGGTATTCAGACAGAAGAATAGTGAAGATTATACTTCTTTTTATACTTCTCTCTACAGAATCACAGAAGAACAAATAAAATGCCACATTAAGGCATAAGCCATATTTCATGTTTATCCCTGTATCCCGAATACTGAATTCCATGTCTGGTATATGTTAGATAATTAATAAGTAAATGTTGATTATTATAAGATGTGATAGACAGGCAGCTTTATAAAACAAATAGAATTTTGCCTTCTAGCCAACGTTGGTTAAAGATATGTATACAGCTGTATAGAAAGAAATGCAGGCATCTGACACAAAATCAAACATGAACACATTTCTTGATGGAGATTATTCAAGTTTTATACAATAGTACTAGTGAATGGTGTCTGAACCTCATTATATTTAGTTATATTAACGAAAAAGCTGTTACATTGAAGAAAATCGTGAGATATCACTCTTTCATTTTATCCAAGGAATATGTGCATTTTTCATGCCTCATATTGGACGAAATTACTTGCTTTCCACATTTATTCTCTATTAGTATTTTGCCATTTGGGGTAACATTATCTTTTTGATGAAGATAAGTATTTCATGTAGGAACATTTAAACAAGTTGAATTGCAGTCCACTTAAATATTATACTCGTTTGCTTTATGAATACTTAATAATTACTTCATAATAAAAAACAAGCCCCAATGTCTTTTACTAAGTTAAGGTAGAGAAGCTAGCAGATTTTAGATTGTATGCTTAAGGGTTATAATCATTCTGATTGTTCTTTCACTCTTTTCCACTATAGTCTATCACCTGTCAAATTCTATTTGGAATACAGGGATTTTGTTGTTGTTGTTGAGAAGAAAGAAGAAACAGAATTGTTTAGCTTAATATTCTACTTCCAGTGACTAAAATTGGTATCACCGTATTTGACAATGATGACGTGATTTCTGCTCTCTTTGAGGAATTTCAGCTCACACAATTTGACATTGCAGAACCAGGCCCTACCAAGAGGATCCCATTCACTGAAAAATAAGTAAGCAGGAAATTTCAACAAAACAACCAGTGTTGTATGCTTAAAGAAATGTATAGAAAGACAGTAAGGTAGCTCTGTGCTAACAGTTGCTTAATTTCTGGTCTTTCAGGAGAAAAAAAATGACAAATAGTTTTTCCATGTAGTTAGAGGGTCTGAAGAGGTCATTTTGCTTAATTTAGGCCACTTAGTCTTCTTCAATACTGAAGATGAAAACTCAGAGCCACACTGCCTTAGTTAAAATTCTGGTTCTAACTAGTGTGTGATATTCAGCAAGCTGCCTAACTTATCTGTGCCCTTGTCCTTAACAGTAAGATGAGGTTAATAATAGTATTTATTTCAGTAAGGGTATAATGAGGATTAAATAAACCAATGCTTCTAAGTGCTTATAATAGAGCCTGACACATAGTAAGTGCTCTGTCAAATTTAGCTCCCATTCATTTATTCAACAGTAATTTTATTATCATTTTTCTTGTATAATTCTACCACAGTGTCTGTAACTCACGGAACTAACAGCAATAACTCTTTCACAGAAGGTATTTTCTCACATTGAATATGGTCACACCAAGGCTTCAGATTGCCATATGGGTTACCATCTAAAAAAGAAATTTATAATACATTCTCATAGAATTTCTCAAGAGGTCACGGAGAAAATTCCTCTCAAGTCCATATGATTGATAAAAGCATATATCTTCTCTTCTCTGCAGCCTCTTTTACTTATGGCTAGATTCCCACTAACAAATGTTAGATAAGAAACACTATCTGAATCACAAGAACAGAGAGCTTAAGAAAAGTAGTTTTGCTCACTCCTTCCATGTGGTGAAACATCTACTAATGCAATACTCCAGTCCTCTCTCTATCCTTACTCACTTGAAAATGCAATGGTTCGATTTGTAAAGGTAAATAAACAGATGTATTATTTTGCATGTGTCTACATTACACTTCATATTTGAAATCTGCTGTCAACTCTTTGCCTCAGTAGTCTGCCAGTTGTACTTAGTAAGTGGGTAGCAGAGTCCAAGTCAAAGGATCTACAAGATTCTTTCATTTCATTTCAAAGATGGAAAATGACAGACACTAAATCTCACAGAAGGCAAGTCATTCTCTCAAGACTAAAGAACATACACATTAATAATGCATTAAAATAATATTCCTTGCATTTTGGTTATAAGTATACTCTCCAAATTGACTGTTTTAGTTTTTTATGCAGGAAATACACTTAACCATTTATTCAACTTATTCCCCATAAGCATCTGTTTTTACATCTGCAAAGCAGGGATGTTCATGGAAAATAGTAAATGAAAAGACAATAATCTGTGTGAAGTGCTTGGTAGTTTGTACTACATAGCAAATCCTTGATTAATGGTTGTCACTATCATTATCAGAAGTATCATCATCATTATTAGCGTGACAGAGGCAATACCACATGCAAAGGAACATACCAAAAAACACAGAACCTCTGGAGACCGGAAAATTGTCGGTTGGTGATATGGTTTGGCTGTGTCCCCACCCAAATCTCACCTTGAACTGTAATAATCCCCACGTGTCAAGGGTGGGGCCAGGTGGAGATCATTGAATCATTGGGGGCGATTTTTTCTTGTGGTGAATAAGTCTAGTGAATACGTCTCATGAGATCTAATGATTTTATAAATGAATTCCCCTGCACAAGCTCTCTTGTCTGCTGCTATGCAAGCCGTGACTCTGCTCCTCTCTTGCCTTCCACCATGATTATGAGGCCTCCGCAGCCATGTGGAACTATGAGTCCATTAAACCTCTTTCCTTTATAAATTACACAGTCTCTGGTATGTCTTTATTAGCAGCATGAAAACAGATTAATACAATTGGGCTGGCATGTTTATTGCAGTGTCAAGAATTGGGGCTGTAAAACTGACATTGATACATGTTAAAAGCCTTTTGAAGTGTTAAAGTTTTATCCTATAGGCAAGGGGAATCCACTGATATTTTGAGGTCAAAGAGTGAGAATTTGGTTTTAGAAAGATAATTCTGGCAGCAAGGTGGAGCATGTACTAGAAAGTGTAACAGCCTGTAGGCACTGGCCAGCAATCTCAAAAGATGATAGACTGAGTTCTAATTTAGGAGCTATAACAGGGTAAAGTCTTAGATTCTTCATTTTAGAAATTGAACTAACTTTTCTGGTCAACTAAGTCATAACAACATCCACATTCTCTTTTTTTTTTTGAGACGGAATTTTGCTGCTGTTGCCCAGGCTGAAGTTCAATGGCGTGAACTCGGCTCACTGCAATCTCCGCCTCCCGGGTTCAAGCGATTCTCCTGCCTCAGCCTCCCAAGTAGCTGGGATTACAGGTGACCACCACCATGCCTGGCTAATTTTGTACTCTTTTAGGAGTGATGGGGTTTCAACATTTTGGCCAGGCTGGTCTTGAACTCTGGACCTCAGGTGATCTGTCCGCCTTGGCCTCCCAAAGTGCTGAGATTACAGGTGTGAGCCACTGCCCCCCACCAACATCCACATTCTTTTAAAAAATGAGCTAATATAAGATATGCCATCCAAATTTCCAAAATGCTTTACAAATTTCTAAATTATTTAGGAACCAAAGCAATATGACAGATTAAATTATGAAATGCCTAGATGTTGTTCAGAGAAATATTTTGGATATTTATGATCCATATTTTAAAGAATAAAATGAAAGTTTTAAGCAAAGATTTTCTAATAAGGATAAAATTCTGGTTATATTCAACATACTAAGAATCAGATAATTTAAACATTTTCATTATCATTCATAAAATATAAGTAATGTCTAATTTTCTGTGAGTTCACTTATTTTCTCAAATATCCAGAATGATGGGCCTAATCTCTGGAATAACGAATCCTCAACAACTTATTCTGTAAAGAGAAGTTTGTGTGTGTTGAATTATTGAACTATTTTGACTTTTGTTACAATTTGATTGAATCAAGCTTTTGTTTATTTTTCTTTACCCTTTAGATTTCTTAGATTGACTTAGAGGTCAAAACAGCCAACCATGCATGAGTTATTCCTTCCAAGGCCCTGGTGTGCTGATATATACCTATCATTGGTACTTAATCACATTTCTTTATAATCTTTAGGTGGCAGCTCCTGGTATGTAAAACTTATCAAATTTAGATGCAAATCTCTAACAGCAGCCTCAAACCTGCCTAACAGTTAAGACACTTTTCTCTGTGAATAAAATGTTTTGAGAGTAAGAAGTTATAATTTTTACCAAATAGGTAACCAAAAAAATAATAATAATAATTAGTATCATCATCATCATCATCATTATCACCACTGTATTTACTCTGAGGGAATGTCGAGTTTGTTTTTGTATTTGATTTGGTTTGGCTTTATTTTGTAAATCTCTAAGAATCAGAGTTTAACCCCTTGGATGAAGTAAGTTCCACTTCATCCAACAGTATTTGTTGGATGGAACTGTATTTGTTTCAGGTTCTACTATCAAGACACTTGTCAGTTTTGAGAATTAATAAACATTTTTTGAAAATCATTACCACCCCAAAATATGGGTGATTATTTTCTTCTCCTTTAATTTTCTTTCTTTTCTAAAATTCTATAAAGACTAAAAAAAACCCATCATAATATATGTAACCCAGAAACTTCTGAGAGGCTTTTCTGCATATAGAAAATTTCCTATTTTGAATCTCACTTCACTAAGGTAGATGCCAGACACTCACCCTTCCAGTCCCTCTTGCAGCTGCGGTACAGGCTCTTTCACTCAGATGTACTCACGCCACATTTTAATTTGAAAGATAGTGATGTGCAGGTGGTGCTCCCTGGAACTGGTTTTGTAGGGAGTAGTGGCAGAAGTTCTAAAGGTATACTCCCTACCCACATCTGCTAGGACAGCTGCAGTCCTGGGTCTACCTACTACAGCAGCATTCATTACAGGAGCTGCCCAGTTGTGTCACTGGGATACATTTCTGGTGGTCCAGCCTCTACACCAGATCCTCTGACCATCACAGACATTCTGTGAGCTAGTCCATATAATTTAAAACATTTATTTTCTGTTTAAACTAGCCAGAATGGCTTCTGTTCTTTGCAACCTAGTGCCCTGATATATATGTGTGTATTTTTCTATACATACATGCGAACATCTTTAAAAGAATTTTTTAAAAAAGCTACAACCACCACTATCTCAGTCTCCTGGGATAATATTTATTTATTCATTCATTTGACAAAGGACAAAAAATATATATTGTGTGACTATTGCATGAGGCACAACACTAGACACTGATATCATAGACATGGTCCCAGCCCTCTTCGGGCATGCAGACAGTAGCTCTTATATCCACATTCATATTGATGCCTACCTTTAAAATACAATATCACTACAAGTATCATATCACATAAACCATGCTTACTGCTTTAGATGACATTGGTCCTTCATTCTTCCACAGCTAAAGAAACCATGGAGTGCCACCATTAAGACAATATTCTAATACAAGGGAAATGTGAATTTATTATATTTCCAAAAAAAATCAAAGTTATGTTTATGAATAAAAGTAAAGGACTTTTAAAAGAGCAAAGTTAATTAATGTATACACATCGACTAGCTATTTGACACCTAGTAATACGTTAGTTGCTAGGAGAGAAGTAATAATTAAAACTCTAAGTTATTGGTATGTTACTTACCCTATTACTAGAGTTGAATAGACAATTTGAGGAAGCATGAGACAGACTATAAAATGTTAATTGTATTACAGAGTAATGATGATAACATGACGTACACAATGAAGAAATAAATGTGGGCTGGAAAAGGCAGGGATATCTTTACCACGACATAAGACTGAAGCCCTTTTTTTGACAATGGTAGCATAGGTTTAAATTCCAGTTTCGCACCCCAGTTAAAATGGCTTTTATCCAAAATATGGGCAACAGCAAATGCTGGCAAAGATGTGGAGGAAAGGGAACCCTTGTACACTGTTGGGGGAAATGTAAATTAGTACAGCCACTATGGAGAACAGTTTGGAGGATCCTTAAAAAACTGAAAATGGAGCTATCATATGATCCAGCAATCCCACTGCTGGGTATATACCCCAAAGAAAGGAAATCAGTGTATCAGAGATATCTGCACTCCTATGTTTGTGCAACAGTCTTTACAATAGCTAAAATTTGGAAGCAAACTAAGTATCCAAAAACAGATAAATGGATAAAATGTACTTATACACAATGGAGTACTATTCAGTCATAAAAAAGAATGAGATCCAGTCATTTACAACAACACAGATAGAACCGGAGGATGCTTTAAGTGAAATAAGCCAGGTACAAAAGACAAACATTTCATGTTCTCACTTATTTGTGGAATCTAAAAATCAAAACAATCGAACTTCTAGACATAGAGAGTAGAAAGATGGTTACCAGAGACTGGGAACTGTAGTGGGGGGCTGGAGTGAGGGGCGCTGGGGATGGTTAATGGATACAAAAAATAGAAAGAATGAATAAGACCTACTGTTTGACAGCACAATGGGGTGACTATAGTCAATAATAACTTAATTGTACATTTTAAACTAATTTAAAGAGTGTAATTGGATTGTTTGTAACTGAAAGGATACATGCTTCGGGGATGGATCCTCCATGATGTGCTTATTTTATATTATAGTCCTGTATATCAAAACATCTCCTGTACTCCATAAATATATAGACCTACAATGTACCCACAAACATTTAAAAAATAAAAAATAAAACATTCTGGTTCTGGCATTTACTTGTCGTAAAACTTGACAAGCTTCTTAACCTCTCTGGCATCAGTTTCCTCATGGATGAAATGGGGGTAGTAAAAGAATCTACTTCTAATGTTGCCAGGATTAAATGATTTCAAATATGTGAAGTGTTTAGAATAGTACATACTAATACATTTTAGCTATTCGTAGTACACTTTAGCTTTTAGTATTATTGGTATGGGATGAATTTTAGCTATTAATTTGCTTATTAATATCAGTAAGGAGGGTGCATTTTTGGGAGGTGGAAGGCAAACAGTAAAAATATGACTTAAGACTGAGCATCACACCAACATGTTAAACTGGTCCATGCCATCAGATAATGCATTGCTTCCCCAGTTCTGTCTTTAAACGATGGATTGCTTCATTATATGTATTACCAATCTCATTCTTCCTTTACATCCATTATTAAATTTCATATGCAATTGTTTTTATTACCTGGATGACCATTATATATTCCTAGTAGTAAACTGGTTGCATGCTATTTTATATCTTTTAATGGATACTAAGGAATGTAATAATCATATATTCTTTTCATACCATCTAGGTAACATTACTCTTTTCTTAATAGCTTCTCTGAAAAACTACTAATAAGCCGAAGAAATGTGAGCACATAACATGCAGAGCTAGTGGTGTAAATACAGAGTTTGTAGTGGAGATCTGTGATTTTTGTCTCATGCTGCATCCTTATCTGAAAAATACATTGACTTCCCATGGGAATTCATGCTTACCACTTCTAAGATCATGACCCCATCCCCTGATATCAAAGATGAACACATGACCTAGGCCTGACCAATCAGTCCAAATGAAGGGATCAGGAATGGGCTTAAGGCTTATGGTGTATGCCTTGTCACTAAGAGTCTTCAGAGAACTGTTGCTAGATCTGGGGTTAGAGGGTGGAGGAAAGGACTCTCTTGTTGCCAACAGAATGTAAGTTTATAGCTCCTGGTGAAAGCTTTTGTTACTTCTCAGGGGAAGACCCTCGCTAAGAATACACATATAAAAGCAGAAACAGGAAAATGAAAGAAGATAGGCTGTTAATGACAACATCAGGGCGTGTTCTCATCCACAATGGTGCAACAAAATAAACTCTTTGCATAAGCAGGTTTGAGTTTGGTTTCTGTCTCTTATAATTAGAAGAGCTCTAACTAATATACCTCTAGCCTTTAAAATCTCATTGGTGGTTCTCTTTGGCATTATTTTAATAAAAATTAATATATTCA
>NW_016804690.1:5873528-5894129 GCF_001698545.2 Rhinopithecus bieti
GTGGTGGCTGGAGGGGTGGTTGGGTGTGCATAAAATAAAAAAAAATAAAAAAAAAAAAAGAAAAAAGAATAAAGCAGGATAAAGAGGCAGCCAATGGTGCTGATGGGATTTAAATAGTGTGAAATCCAAAGGTCTTTCTGAGGCAACAGCAATTGAGCAGAGACTTAACCAAAGTGTGGAAAGGAACTATGGGGAAAGAGCCTTTCAGGAAGAAAAACCAGCACATTTGAAAGCCCTGAGATGAGAATATACTTGATTGTCTGAAGAACAGCAAAATGTTGGCATTCTCCTCCACTAAATTAGCATGCTCATTTTAATCAACTTGTTTGCATAAAGGAAGTATGCTTATGGCATTGTAAACCATGAAGTGGGGTGGAAGTGTAGGATGCAGATTTGAAAAAGAGCTATTTAGCAACTTATTAAAAAATGATTATTGCATTTCCTGTTTATTATACACCTTTGCATGTTCAGGTTAATGAGGTGAATAAAAAGTGTGTTAAATAATCCTTTGATAACATAATTGCATATTATGCCTTTTCTTCTATTAAACTGAAAATAATGTGGCCTTGGGAGGAAAATGAATGGAGGATCATTAAGCTCCTTTACTTGAGACTTGAGGAAATTAAATAACTTGTCAAACTTATACAAGTTTTACACTGTTAAGCTAAACATTGCAACTTAAAGTAGAAACAATTCTTGACCAATTCACATGACATTTCATTCACTATTTCAGTCAATTCTATCAATCTACCACTTTGTGGGGAGCAAATTTTAAAAAGGAGGGATGATATGATTGGGCATTTCAGCAAAAACCAAAACATGACAAAGTAAACCCTAATTCTGTCTATATGAGACTCTTGGTGCTTTATATGGCTTTATATGGCAACAGAATTTTTTTTAAACTGTCCTTTCCAGAGGCTATCATTTATTTTCCAGTTCCTCAGTACACAGTTTAGCATTTAATATTGCTAAGCTTTTAGAATTAGATGAATAAGTAATATATTTAAATATTAGCAAATGAAAAAAACAACACTGATAATTCTTTAACAGCTCTCAGAATAAATGTTGTAGAAAGACAGTGTAAAAAAGTGAGTATTTGACAGTTAATTGTTAAAGAATTAAACACCAACTATCTCCATTAGTATTCCATTTACTGCATATAGTATATATTTTCTAAAGTATGAGTTGTTGTGCTTGCTATATAGATATTTATGGTCTAGGTGAATGAGCCATTTATTAAGCTATTTATTGTCTCAATTTCAAGCCACCAACCTACACTGGCTTTATGGTGCCAGAGTTGGGACTCTCTAAACAACACTTCAGCATTGCCAGCTGCATTCTGTTAATTTCTTTTCATAGGAAGCACTAGACAAAGAATCCAAAGCTGGAGGAGGAAGGAGGGATATATTTTCCTGTTTCTGATTGTTGCTTCCTGTTTCCTGGTCGGTGACATCCTAGCAACATTTTTTCACCCTAGAAGCGGCAAGTCGTTCAAGTTGCAGTAACTGATTCTATTTTGTGGCTTTTTCAGCTTTCACAGAACCAGCCTTTTCATGCCTCTCTAGAGACACCAGTATCAGCTGGACAGGACTCTTTTCTCAGGGATTGGAATATTAGCTCCACTGGGCTCCTTTTCCAAGAGAAGTTGGGGGAGCTACTTCCTGTAGTTATTGGCTCCATGATATTTGAGTGTTCACTTTTTGCCTTTTCAGTTTTCAATACCTGTGTAAGAGTTGTTTCCTTAGGGATTTTAAGATCTACACATATAAAACTATACACAATACCCACAAGTACAACAGATTTGTGAAGACAGAGAAATCAATGCAATGTTGGGAGAATAATTTTTGCTAAAACATGTATGTACATGTTTGATGACAATATTTAAATGAAATGTTTATAATTCTAAGTATTATAATTTATCTTTCACACTTTCACATGTACCAGAGAACATGAAGTAGTTTAACAGGAGCATTTAGTGAGCTGCTGCTAAGTGAGCTAATAGTTAATGTTGTATTTCAGGAAATGTCAAAATCTGTGTTGTTTCCTAATGTACAGAAACCAGTTTAGCTTGGTTTATACCTCTTTCTAAAAAGATTTAAAATATTTTCTATTCTTCTTGTTGAGTAAGAAGAACACGACTTAGAAGGAGATAAATCAGCAGTTAGAATTTAGAGAGATTTGTATTTGGTTTTCATATCCTTCTGTATTTAAGAATGTTTCATAAGTGGGACGTATTATTATTATTTTTTATATTTTAAGTTCTGGGATATGTGTGCAGGATGTGCAGCTTTGTTACATAAGTAAACGTGTGCCATAATGGTCTGCTGCACCTTTCAACCCATCACCTAGGTATTAAGCCCAGAATGCATTAGCTATCTTTCCTGATGCTTTCCCTCCCCTGACCCCCTGAACAGGTCTCAGCGTGTGTTGTTTTTGCCCCCCATGTCCATGTGTTCTCATTGTTTGGCTCTCACTTATAAGCAAGAACATGCAGTGTTTGGTTTTCTGTTCCTTTGTTAGTTCGCTGAAGATAATGGCTTCCAGCTCCATCGTGTCCCTGCAAAGGACATTATCCCATTCCTTTTTATGGATGCATAGTATTCCATGGTGTATACGTACCACATTTTCTTTATCAAGCATAGGACATTTGGGTTGATACTATGTCTTTGCTATTGTGAATAGTGTTGGCCAGGCTAGTAGACAGGAGGAGAATGGAAAGAATGGGCTGCCATGGATGGAGGACTCCATCGCTGGGGCAAATAGCAGGGACTACATATTTCTGAGGTGTTGCCAACATGTCAGGCAGGGTTGATTTTACTTCAGCCATTGGAAGTCCAAGGAACCAAGCAGAATAGCCATTTAACTCAGAAAGTGTGAAGATTCAGCTTTTAAGGCCTCTGTCTTTTTCCACAGCCATAGAGACAGGGTGCCATAAAGCTCCTCCACTTATCCACCAAGTGTCATCCGGGAGGAGCAGTGGAAGGAAGAGGCTATCTGAAACACTGAAATTATATTATTGGATAGAGCATATTTGTGAGATTGGATAACAGTTTTTTCCTTATTTACATGAGATAGAGACTCCTGAGGGAGATTAGAGTCAGAAAAAATATAGAAATTAAATTTTCTTTGCACATCTAAGAGTAATATGAGTGAAATTTTCACTTCTCTGCAACTGTATGCAAGTGTGTCTCATGAAATGCATATGTTCTTCATTATTAGTCATTAACCTAATAATATTTATAAGGTCTCATGGTAAATAATTGCTCTGATAGTATTTTATCTATTGATTGGGTTCTCCTTAAATATTCTTTTCAAGATTCTGATTTTCTCCTAGAAGGAGAAAAGTCGGGTAAGTATCTTTCATTAATAGAATGCTGTTTTATCTGGGTTTATTTTGAATTCTTAAGTCTATGATCAAAAGTTTCAGTGGCCTCTCCTACATCCTACCTATTAGACACTTCTGTGTTTCATTGTCTCTTTCTTTCGCAATCACTCGAGTCTTGAAGAAATTGTTTAGTGGTTTTCATAAATGTGGTTCTTGGAATTAAATTATTAATATGGCTTAAAACTGTCATTCTTTAACAACCATTTAAAACAGTAAGCTCCTTTTAGGCAGTTGACATAGTGCATGTTGATGTTTACAGTATGTAGTAAGGCTAAACCACAACCAAAAGTCCTCTGTATCCCTACCAAAAATCAATCAAAGGAAGGATAATTGAGGTAGTCTCTTTGTGACTTAACATGACATGTCCATATTAACAAATTTGCAAATGATATAGTCACACATTGTTCCTAGTTCGTGGGGTAATGCTTTCATAAAATGAAGCAGACAGAATAAGTTCAATGACTAGCACATGGACAGCTGTTCATGCCAATTGCTTAGTGTTGAGAAAAATAGCCTGGAAGTTGGAGTCGTAGGATCTGGATTTGAGTCCTTGCATTTCCTGTTTGTGTCGTGTGGCTTGAGTAACGCACATACTCCTTCTGAGCTCCAGTTTTTTCATTTGGACAATGGAAATCATCCCTCACAGGACTGAAAGGATAATAATCTAGATCATGATTTGGAGAGTAGAGGCTCTGGTGCTTTAAAACACTTCACCAAATATCCAGATGCTCTGTTCGTAACACCCTTGCATCCGATAGGAGAGGTTCTATTGTCCAAAGTGAGGAGAAAAACTCTTTTCACTTCCATAAAACATTGATAAACACTTCTTCCTGGCACTTATAAAAGCACACTATTCGAAGGTCATAAAGCTACATTTTGCTCACATACCTCACAGGCATTATATGAAAGAATGGCATGACTATATAGCGGTGACATTGCTACACAGAGGATCATTTTCTTCACCAATCGCCAGAAAAGGATCTGTTGAAATGATTATGGTAGAATGAGAAGAAATTTTAAATGATTTTAAAAACACAGGGAAATTTTGTTTATCTCTTTGAGTTGGAAAATATGAGGCCATCTGAATTTCACAAGAGTATTCTATTTTTACTAGACCTGCTTCTTCAGACATCTTATAGGCAAAACCTTCTACTTTGGTCCCACACACACACATTCTCAAAGTCATTGTTCTCAATATTTTAATCATCACATCTTCTTTCTTGAGTCCCCAAGAGAGTTTCCTATTCCATGTTGAATCAAGTTAAAATTTTCTGATTATTCATAATGAACGGTGCCCTCTTACCTCCCAAGTAGTTCTGATTTCTTGCTAGAGATTGATTTACCACCACTGAGAAAGTCACTCAGATGCCCTCCCTTAATTGTCACGTCTCTTTCTACCTGTCAGACTCTTTTTTTTTTTTTTTTTTTTGAGACAAGGTCTTGCTCTGACTCCTTGCTGGAGGGCAGTGGTACAATCTCAGCTCACTGTAACCTCTGCCTCCTGGATTCAATTGATTCTCCCACCTCAGCCTCTCCAGTAGCTGGGATTACAGGTGCATGCCACCATACCTGGCTAATATTTGTATTTTTTGTAGAGACAGGATTTCCCCATGTTCGCTAGGCTGGTTTTGAACTCCTGGCCTCAAGGGATCCTCCCACCTTGGCCTCCCAAAGTGCTGGGATTACAGGGGTAAGCACCACACTGGCCCCCTCTCCAACATTTTACATACTGTTCTCACTGCCTGAAATGCCTTCTCTCATTCTCTACCAGCTGAATTCTGCTCAAGTTTTATTATCTCCAAAACATTTGCCATATCCTTCCTTTTATATCATTAGCCTCTCCACTACTATGTACATGTATGTATTCAGTTATGTCTTTTTATTCCTATATTATTTGTACTATTATGTGGGGGGTTTTTTGCTTTTAATGCTAATGCCCTTGGTATACAGCAAGTGCTTTCATAACGAGGCTTATATTGTCTTCTGTTTTATTTTCTTTATTTTCCTCTTCTTCTTTCCCAACTTAATATTACATATGAAACATTGGGAGAGATTCACCGAAGTAGAAGACAAGGTCTCTGCTCTCTGATGTTCACAAATGTTTTCATAAAAGAAAAAGTCATTTGACAAATCCGCCAGGTGCTGAGAGTGCACAGCTGTCTTATATAGTCCTGGCTTGTGAGAGCTCTCCTGCTCGAGCGCACACAGCTTCTTTACTCCTTTGCCAGAGGGTCCAATCATGGGCCAATCGGGAGCAGGAAGAGCAGGGAGAGAGAGGAAGGAGCATATTTTCTCTATACAGTGTGTCATCTACCTCAGGACCAGCTGGGGGAGTGGAGAAAATTCAGATTTTAAGAATCTTTGAAGTTTTGACTATTATAAGGGACTATTACAAGACACAATGAATTACTGAATTGAGATTGCAGTTTTATCTTTCCCTTATTTTCTAAGAATAACCAGGAAATTATGAGGCTGTCCAAGTTTTTATCCTATGGGAAGGGAAGGAATATCCCCACTAAGCAGGTTCAACAATACTGTGGGATAGAGAAGAAAACCAACTTTTACGATTGAGTCCTCATGGGTCCTGCTTGTATAGCATGATGTGATTTTTCTACTTGCAGTAGAATTTATTTTGATAGTGTAGGTTAAAGAAATGTACCAAATCTTTCCATTCGCTCCTTCCTTGTTTCTTTTGTGACTAGCAATGTCTATTTTTGAGATATCTGACTTAAAGTTAGTAGCTGAAAATCGAACCATTTCCAACTATAAACTCAATTTATACAAAGTTGCAATGAACTTCTGATCTAATGAAACTTGAGCTGAGCATCATTTACCAAGAAGTAACACAACCATTGT
Organism: Rhinopithecus bieti; assembly: GCF_001698545.2. Lineage (NCBI taxonomy): Eukaryota > Metazoa > Chordata > Mammalia > Primates > Cercopithecidae > Rhinopithecus > Rhinopithecus bieti. The sequence goes on from NW_016804690.1 coordinate 5,879,770, forward strand.
TTTTTGTTTTAAAATCTAGTGAGAACTTTTGAACAGACACCAAACCTGTATTTTTGAAAACCACTGAAACAGAATGAAACTAGAGCATCAGAATATTTTCTGAAATAAACTTGAACCAAATTAATATTTTATTTGGTCCAAGTCCCTGGTTATGATAAAGTGTGATCATGTAACAGAACAAAGTTAAACAACCCAACCAGAGCTTAAATATGTGGCCTTTCACTCATTAGTACCATATTAGTACCTTTCACTCATTAGTACCATAAAACTCAGTTGTTTTAGTTTTTAGACTAATCACTATAATATACATGAGTAGAGGGCTTAAAGATCATGTCTCTCGAAAGGAAAGTTTGAATTTATAAAGGTTCAATGACTTACCCAAGATCATGTAGAATATCAAAGAAGAATTGGGATGTTTCAAACACCGTTTTCCCTTGGGTTTCACATAAGAAGAGGCATGTTCAAAACTGTAACCTAATTCATATACACTGATTAACTTGGGGAGTACTTCAAATTATTGGCATTGATATTTGCCAGCAGTAGAAGCTGTCAAAAAGAGAACTGCCATTCTTATTACCAAAGCTGATTCTTTTTCCTTTAAGAATAACTCAAAATGCACGTAGCAATTCCCATCAAAATGCACGTAGCAATTCCCCATTGTGTTGACTGGTATTATCTCTGCCAGAAATTTAAATGTTTCCACAATGGACTGACCTATGTATATCAGAATGTCGCTATTCTCACTGCCTTTTGACTCACTGAACTGGAACCATGACCAAGTTTAGCTAGAAAAGGTCTTAGGCAAGGGTTCCAGCCCAGAGACATCGTTTGGGGTTCTTCTGTGTGGACGTGAGTTACATTTGCCACCACTCCTATAATTTATTAAAGGAAATAAGGAGTCCTCCACATGACTTGGGCCAGTGACTATCTGTGTCTTATTTCTTACCAACTGCCATTACACACTGGGGATTTATTCTTCTCAGTATTTTTCTGCACATAGTATTGAAAAGCAAAGGTTGCTTTTTAAAGATATGCATCTAAGACTGGGTGTGGTGGCAGGTGCCTGTAGTCCTAGCTACATGGGAGGCTGAGGCAGGAGAATGGCATGAACTCAGGAGGCGGAGCTTGCAGTGAGCTGAGATTGCACCACTGCACTCCAGCCTGGGGGACAGAGCAAGACTCTGTCTCAAAAAAAAAAAAAAAAAAAAAAAAAGATATGCTTCTACGGAAAACAATGTCCCAAGTTGCTCTAATAACCAAAGTGTGGTTTTTCTTCTCTGGAACACTTCAATGTGTAATATCAAAAGGATCGCTGTGATTACTTTTGCATCAACCTAATAATAAATCACTTGACATTAAAACTGTTTCCAATTAGGAGTTAATTATTTTATCTCATTTTATTTATTTTTTGAGATGGAGTCTCGCTCTGTTGCCCAGGCTGGAGTGCAGTAGTGCGATTTCGGCTCACTGCAGCCTCTGCCCCCGGGTTCAAGTGATTCTCCTGCCTCAGTCTCCTGAGTAGCTGGGACTACAGGCGTGTGCCACCATGCCCAGTAATTTTTGTATTTTTAGTAGAGGCAGGATTTTGCCATGTTGGCCAGACTAGTAGACACGAGGTTTTGCCATGTTGGCCAGGCTGATTTTAAATTCCTAACCTCGAGTGATCTGCCTGCCTCAGCCTCCCAAGGTGCTGGGAATAAAGACATGAACCACCGCTCCCGCTGGGTTATTTTAAATGGACAAGAGGTAACATTTATGTGTCATTTTCTCTTTAATAACAGCTCATTTGCCAGTTTTTTCCTGGTAACTGCTGAACAGTTTTGCAGAAGGTGTCTAAACAGGCTTCAGTGAGCCTATGGATTATCTGTAAAAAAGCTGCAAAACTCTTTGGTGATGGCAAACAAACACTATCTAAGCTTGAACCTTATTTTGTATCAATGCAGTCATTAAAAATTCACTTAACATTTTTATTATACCAATAGAACACAAGTCTAGATAATGGCTCAGTAGAATGTATCCCTTTCTCTTCTGGTGCTCAAGTGTGATGTATTGCTAATCCTGTAAGATGTTTCAGGGCCATGTTTTCTGGGTTTAATCTCCTAGGACAGCATCCTGGTACTTATATCAACTCACATGCAGGCAGTTTTACATGTGATGCAAATCATTGCCCACCTGAGTGCTGTGTTTTCAGGAGTTCCCAAGCAGGGTCAATTGCATCCACTTGCCTCTCCTTCCTTCTGTCTCCTAACTAGATGTCTACTACTAATAATTATTTTACCAATAGGTGATGAATTTTCTATTGCTCACCTAGGCAAGTATGCTTCCTATCGATTTGGGAGGCTGCCTGTTTAGTACATTGTGTGCTCATTCTGTTCTGTCTTTGCAGCACAACCAGGGACTCAGGGGCCAATCTGTCATTAAACAGAAGTAAATAAGAAGATCTAGATCAACAGGATGGAAAATTCCTTTTCCCTACATCATATTCACTCATTCCACCTGCAGATTCTAAGCCAGCTATTCTTGGGACATAGTTCCTATCTTACAATAAGCATACACAAACTAAAACAAGTTATTGATCAAGGAGGAAATAGGTTTGAATAAAGGGTCATCTTGATTCTGTGCTTTACTTCTGTGGCCTAGACTCTCTGCCCGAGTTCCAATGCTCTTTTGCCTGATCTCTATAATATTGTAATGCCCAGACTCCCAGAGTAACAGTTACTGCTTTGATCTTCAAACTTGACCTTGTCCTTCAACATATATTAATCCTAACATGCACATTATTTAAACTTCCCACCTACCACTTGTTATTCATGTGTATCTTCCCTACATCTGTCTCACCTGTTTCTGACACTTAACACTGCTCTGACTTCAGATTCATGGATACACCTTCACACTGGAGGGCCTACCTACTAGGTCCAGACATCTGCATCCATCATACCTATTGCTTTCTGAGACATGCCATGACTGTGTACCCCTCAAATTCAGCATTTCAGCCTCCCTAGAACTCCAGACCCCTAAGCTCCTAGTCTCAAATTAACCACAATTTTTGGAGCAGTCAGTGCAAAGAGGGAAACATCAAGTTACAACAACATATACTAAGTAAATGAGATATAACTCTCATTGTAATATTTGCCTTTAAAATGAGTAAGCTTGTTAAGATAAATATATTTGTACTTAGTAGAATTTCAGGCACAGTGATAAAAGTAGTTTTGGACCTTTACAGGGAATGAATCCAGAGGCAAGGGACTGAGTCATTCTTAAACATCTATGCTTCATTCCTGAGTTTGGATCAGCCCTTGGCTATCAGCACTATCCACTCCCTGCCCTGTGCCAAAAAGACAAACATGGGGTCCTATGGAAGCTGTATTTGCGGGGTTCTCAGACTTTGATTCTTATTAAAATAAAAAAAAATACTCCTCAAAAAAGTGACTACTCAAGTTTATGTCCACTTTTGGAGACTTGGATAGTTTCCATTTATGTTCTCAAAGTCAAATGAAAAATAAGTAGATTTTACACTTACGATGGGTGTAAAGGTAAGAAGGGGTATAAAGTGGACAAGCTGAGGCAACCAAAGATAAGATTAAACACCTTTGCAACTTTGCAGAGGGTTGGTTTGGGTTGCAGTAATAAATTATCTGGAAACAGTTAACCAAGTATCGTTCTGAATCTATATAAGTCAGTGATTGAGGAAAGATGACTTAGGGATTCATAAACATTGTGTAGGAAACTACTTTTCTGTCCTTATTATAGTTATGGCAATGGGAAATAGCTGGCAACCATTGCTTAAAAATTTATAGATGAATTATTTCCCCCCACTTTCTGAAAGTATTTGTGTGTCATTTATAACATTGGACCTAGAGTTAACAATATTGTATAGTGTATTTAAACATTTGTTAAGAAGGAAGATATCATGTTAAGTGTTCTTATCACAATTTTAAAATTGAAAAGTAAAATAAAATAAACAATAAAAAATAGTTCTCAGACATACAGTTTGATGGTATTCATTTTAGCTACATTTGGGCTAATTCTCAAAATTAAATTCTGAGGTGTAACATTTGGGATTTTTAATTTGGTTGTCAACTTGAGATATTTAATAATTAAAGCACTATGTTTTGCTTCTCCTAATTGTTTTGCTTTCTAAGGGCATTCCCTATTTTGGACAAGTCTTATCAATGTCAATTGCCCATTTATTTACCTTGCTTCTTTGAATAATACCAAACCTGGTTCTAAATGCCTTTTATTTTCTCTTGTTATTTCTTAGATTTCTACTGATTTGTAATCATCAGGTAGTGTACTTACCCACTTTTGTCAAAAGGATACTGTCTTTCAGCTATACAGCCTTCTCTCTCTCTCCTCTTTCACACACACACACACACACACACACACACACACACACTAAAATTAATGACAAAATTGCCAACAATCTTTAATTAACAGAGCCTGGTAATACAACTATTTTAACGACATTATACACTCCTCATATCAACTAACACAAGATACAAATGTTGCTAGATGCGTTAGGCTATCACATATGGGTTAACATTAAGGTTTTTATTATAAAAAATAACTTAGCTATTTTCCACTTATAGAGTGTTTCACATCACCTTATTTGACCCTCACTGTAGCTCAGTGATATACAGAGGGCAGATTATTCTTCATATGCACAAGCATGTGCATGAAATTGCATGAATACACACACACATACACACAGACACACAGAACAGATGGTCACCGACTTATAATGGTTTAACGTAGGATTGTTCAACTTTATGATGGTGTAAAAGTGATACACATTCAGTAAACACTACACTTTAATTTTTGAATTGAGATCTTTTCCTAGGCTAGCTATAGGTGGTATAGCACCCACTTGCAAAGCTGGGCAGTGGCAATGAACCACAGTTCCCAGTCAACCACGTGATCACAAGGGCAAACAGCCTTGACTTTTACAGTGTACGGTGTTGCCGGTGGTTTTTGGATATTGTGTTTTGTGTTTTCACAACCCATCATGTCTACAAAATGCTCATCTGCATGGAGCATTCCACACTTTTTTTTATAAAGTAGGCCTCATGTTAGATGATTTTGCCCAATTATAGACTATTTTAAGTATTTTAAGCACGTTTCATATAGACTAGGCTTAGCTATAATACTGGGTAGGTTAGGTGTATTAAATGTATTTTCAACTTATGGCATCTTCAACTTACCATGAGTTTATGAAGATATAACCCCACTAAAAGTCTAGAAGCATCTGCATCTTGTCCAAGTTCATGCAATTAGATAAAGGCAGTGCAGAAACTCAAATCCAGTTTTTCTAACTTTCATTCCAATGTTCTTTCCATTCAATAATATATCTATCCAATTTTCACCAACATTATTATTGTGGTTATGCCTCAATTGATCTATAAGTATAATATATTTCATTAAAAATATGTGGACAATTTAGCAAAACTAATTTTATTTTAAAATATATTTGCTGAATTTACTATAAAGATATCTTTATAAATGTAAATAATTCCCCCCTTAATCTATCTTTTGCAACAAAAAATAATTAATTTTCAAGGATTGGGTTTTTAAGAATAGGTCAATTCATATCTATTTTCTGCTTGTATTTCACATACATTTGATACCAAAAAATGAGTTTCAGGCTAGTGTAATCATGGAAATATTTTAGAAGACAGGGAAACTAAAGTGTATTCTTGATTTTCTATGTGACCTTACCCACTGTACTTAACCTTTTTGTTGAAACTTCATCTGCAAAAGATTCTTCATAATTGTACCATCATAATTATATCAGATAATAATCTCATCAGTATGCAGAAATTCTAAGTTCTTCTGGAAATAAGAGAATACCATAAACTCCAGGACTCCCTATCTCCTAAAGCTGGGTGGTGAGATCCTGTCATGATTGTCTAGGAGTGGTAAAAGAAAAAAAAAAACAAAACCTTGACATTATTGCTACTGCTACCACCACCAGGCAAAGTTCACTCATAGATGACATCATTCTTTCCCAGAAAGGGAGAATTCAGCTTCAGAATATTCATTTCCACATAAAACTCTTTATGCTCAGATCTCAGATTATGGTCAGAGGACCAGAAGCATTGCCCAAGAGCATGTTGAAAATGTAGAATCTCAGTCCCTGTCCTGATCTCTTGAATCAGAATCTTTATGAAACAAGATCCCCAGGTGGTCCAGATGTGCTTTAATGTTTGACAAGCACTCTATATGTGAAATATGTGTTCCATTCTGGACCCTCTGAGATGTGTTAGCAGGAATGTGTGGAAGTCATCTTCTGATTGGGGGCTATTCGCATGGACAGAAGTTGGAGATAGCCCCCTAGAGTCCCATGGCCTCTGTATTTAATTTTGATAGAAAAGAAAATAAGAAAGAGGACCGTCATGAGTGGCATCTCCTGGAAGTCTTCAACCGTCATGGTCTTTGTAGCCAGAGTTACAGAGAGAGTAGCTCTCACTCTCTTTGCTGCAGAAGAAAAGTACTTGAAGTTGACACAATTTTGGCTGTCTGTTATGTACAGAAACACTAATGGTTAAACTTACAAACATCTTTTTAAAAATGTAATTCTGTTACAAGATAAATTATGATCTAAACTTAGTTCCAAATGGAATTAAAACTGGGGTGTTTCTTTTCAAACCGTCAGTTTGTTTACGCAGTGGCTTCAGCCCTGAGCAGAATCACCTTCAAAGTGAAAAACAATTCTGGCTTAGAACTGCCAGTTCCTGTGAAGCAACCCTAGGTACCAGGATGCTCCAGGTCCTGATTTGTTTGTGTAATGTAAACTTAAACTTATGCAGTCACGTATAAATAATATATACCCAACATCTTCCATTAATAAAAAAAAGGCAAATATGTCAAGAACCTTTGCAGAGCCAGTCCCTCTTCTGACCGATGTGTAAGAATCTCCAATTCCTTCTAAAATTATTTGTCAGGCCTCATGGCGCATTTCGAGATATTCTGGAAATCTTTTGCTTAGAGTGGAAAAGTGTTTTAGAGACTAGGACAACATTTCTTGGCTCTCCTATCTTCATAGTCTGGGAAGACTTCACTTATCGCGATGGATCTCTGACTACATGATTAGGAGGCAGACAAAATTTAAGTTTAATTTCATTTGATGTAGCATACGTGCAAGTGTTAGAGAAAGAAATATTTTCATGTTTTCTGCTGAAAAGGAAAGAATCCTTTTGCATTTGAAATAACTCCTCTTTTGACATTTCCCTTCCACTTCCACATACGTGAATGGGAATTGAGCCTTTGGGAATTGGAGTCCAGATTTTTCCAGGATAATCCTACAGTCATGGTGGCAACATCAACACTTGCTAAGAGCTGTATATAGAATTGAAGAAAGGTTCAATGCAGGGAGCAAGTGTTAAGGACAACCTGGCCTTACCACATGTACTCTGAACCAATGAGAAATGCTGCAGGTCTATAGAGGAGGAAAGCATGGAATCTGCAGTGTCTTTATCCATACATTCCTGTTGGGATCATTTAATGTTTCTAGTATGAGAGAACAAGTATAGATGTTTCAAAATTCTTTCTTTTTGTACCTGTAACAGGGACATAGGTGAAAGCCAAATAGTCCATCAGCTGGCTATATTGCACATTTTAGGACATTTGAGCAGTAATAATGGCTAAATCCCTTCTTTGTACAACTCCTCCTTTCCCCCTAGAGAATGTCATGGTGCGGATAGGAAGCATGTGTTAACTGACCGGAAAATTTTTTCAGCTTGGGTTGATTTGGAGAATGAGAACTTTGTAACCTCATGTTTCATTAAAAAGAGTTACATTTGAAAACAAGTTGATTAAGTCCTAACTTGTTCCACTAACAATGAAGGGAATAAACTGAGATTAACTGCTTAATTTCCAAAATGCTGTGCTGACCAAGAGTTTGCAGATTTTTTCCCCTAAGCATTTTCTGATTACAAAACAGCAAACATCAATAGCCACTCTCTCTTTCAATGTTGGAAAGTAAATGACAAGAGCACATTGTACTGGTACTTTATCACAGGTATTCTTCCAAGACCAAAATTTGTTGAAAAATTATAAAGCAAACCTTCGTTTTGGAGTTTAGATGATGTATTTGAAGCCGTGATTATTTGAAGCCCTAGAAATAGGAACTGAGGGAAAGATGAAGCAGTAAACATTTTCAAATATTACCCTAGTTAGTGTAATCCACCACTCTGTAAACTTCACAATGGTGGAAACCTCATCTTTGTTGTTCATTGCCTAGTCCTCAGTACTTAGCACAGTGCCTAGCATAATACTGTATGTTCAACAAAGATCTAGTAAATGAATCAATTAACAGTGGCTCAATAAATAAGTAGCTAGGTCCAAGCTGACGGTTTACAGCAGGGATAAGCAATCATCATGTGTAACGGGCCAATTAATAAATGTTTTATGTTTTGCAGGCCATATAGTCTCTGTTTGAACTACTCTGCCATTGTAGTGAAAGCAGCCATAGACAGTGTATAAATGAATAAGCATGACTGTGTTCCTGTGTTCCAACAAAACTTTATTTACAAAAACAGTGTTGGGCTATATTTGGCCCATGGACCATAGTTAGCTACCCCCTGGTTGATGGAATACTATGTCCTGAGGCTTTGGGGCCAACTATCCTATTGTAACTTTGTTTTTTTTCCTTGGAGTTATATAGATGATATATAGTCACTCATAAATTTCTTAGTATTTATTGTGTAAAGCACTATTGTAGGGCTATGGGGACTAAATATATAAAAAACATACTCTCTACCCTCAAGTAACTTTTGGTATTATAGCCTGTCTTCCAAACTCACCCATCGGATAAGTCATTTCTTATTCTAGAGACAGGCTAAGAAAAAGGTAAAGAGAGGTCAGAAACATACCAATTGATAAGTCTCCATAGATAATAAACTATCAGATATGAGGAAATATTTACCTGCAAACACATTTTAACATAATTTTCTTTCATTTACTATTTTTTTTTTTCTTTTTAGACAGGGTCTTGCTCTTTCACTCAGGAGGGATTCCAGTGGCATGATCATGGCTCACTGCAACCTCGGCCTCCCCGGCTCAAGCAGTCCTCCTACCTCAGCCTCCCAAGTAGCTGGGACTTCAGGCATGCACCACCACACCCAGCTCATTTTTGCATTTTTTGTAGAGATGAAACTTTGCCATGTTGCCCAGGCTGGTCTTCAATTCCTGAGCTCAAGTGATCTACTGGCCTTGGCCTACCCAAGTACTGAGATTACAAGTGTGAGCCGCCATGCCTGGCCTCTTTTAAATTTTAAAGTAAACTTTCTATTGAGGTATACAATCTATGCAGAAGTAGGCTCCAACCAAAAGTGTGATTTGGAAGATTTTTTGTCCTGTAACCAGCACGTAAATCAACAAATATGGTACTAGCATCTTAAAAAACCCTCATATAGGCCGGGTGCAGTGGTTCATGCCTATAATCTGATTACAGCACTTTGGGAGGCCAAGGTGGGTGGATCACGAGGTCAGGAGATCGAGACCATCCTGGCCACCACGGTGAAACCCTGTCTCTACTAAAATACAAAAAAAAAAAAATAGCTGGGCATGGTGACACGTGCCTGTAGTCCCACCTACTTGGGAAGCTGAGGGAGATCGCGCCACTGCACTCCAGCCTGGCAACAGAGCAAGGCTCCGTCTCAAGGAAAAAAAAACAACTCGTATCTTTTTTCCTGACATTACCAAATATCCTCCCGCAACAAAATTAACCATTGTAGTGGCCTTAACTACATCGTCTACTTATGACACACATCTTTTAAGATGCTAGCCAAGAATCCAGGCAACCCAGATTAGATTTTCACTTTGGGGGCATAACCCTTGCCAACTCTCAGCCCATGTATTTCAACTGAGAATGACTCCATACCCAGGACTCCTGGGTAGATCCTGAAGTACACACCAAAGCAATCAATGCACTCTCATTTCCGATTGCCGTGTGTGTCAGAAAGAGCAGGGAGGCAGTTTCTCTCTAATTGAACTGGGAGTAACGAGGATGGAGTTCAGAAGTTCCTAGGGGCCACCGTGCAACTTCAGGAAACAGCCAACTCCACAATCTCTGAATCTAGCTGCGCTTTGGACTAACTCTCCTTCTGTAATTTTCAGTTTAAGTAACCAGTAAGTGCTTCCTAATCCTCTTCCGTATTTATGCTTATACTAGCTTAATTTACAAGCAAAGCTCCTGTAACAGAGGTCCAGGTGAAATCTATTCTTATTGTGGCATGATTTTAAAAAATTGAACAAAATATGATTTTTAAGAATGGGAGTAATTAAAGGAGATGGGAGGAAGAAGAGCTGGGAAATTAAACAAACCAAAAAAACAAAAAGCAAAAAACAAAAAACATGTAGTTAGAGAGGTAGGGAGAAAAACAGAAAACTGCAGTGGCCTGAATGCTGAGGGAGCAAATTCAAATCTTCTTCAAAGCTGTCAAATGCCTCATAGAAATAAAATATACCACAGGATTCATTTATGTATTCATTCACAAATATCTGTTGAGCACTAATGTGTGCCAGACACTCTAACGAGTACTGGAGACACATCAATGAATAAAAGAAACAGAAGTCCCTACCCTTGGGGGCGTCGGGGCTTATATTTTGTTAGATTGGAAAACCTTTAGACCTAATCATATGGAATAATCCTGTAGAGAGTTGTTTTGTTAAGCATGTATGGGGCAAAACACACATTTCCAAGAACATCAGGCGTGAATGATGGCCAGGAAGTGGAGGTGGTGTATGCTTGTTGCCAGGGGTTATGACGTAGCTCACAGATTTCCCTGTTACCATTTTTTGTTAGTTTTTTTTTGTTGTTGTTCATATTAGTTTCCTTTTGAATGACACCACAGGAGTGTCATTGGTTTTTTCCCCTTGAAAGCATTGAATTCCTGAGGGTTTTTTGTTTGTTTGTTTGTTTTTTGAGACGGAATCTTGCTCTGTTGCCCAGGCTGGAGTGTAGTGGCAGGATCTCGGCTCACTGCAAGCTCCGCCTCCCGGTTCACGCCATTCTCCTGCCTCAGCCTCCCGAGTAGCTGGGACTACAGGCGCCTGCCACCTCTCCCGGCTAATTTTTGGTATTTGTAGTAGAGATAGGGTTTCACCGTGTTAGCCAGGATGATCTCGATCTCCTGACCTCGTGATGCACCTGCCTCAGCCTCCCAAAGTGCTGGGATTACAGGCGTGAGCCACCAGGCCCGGCCGAATTCCTGAGGGTTTTATCAGCATTTTTACTTAGTATGATATGGGAAGGTCTCAGGTCTCTCCCATTGTCCAGTATCCAGGGCTCACACCAATCAGCACAGGGTCGGGATTTGGTGCTCCCACCCTGCCTCCTGTGAATAGCACTACAGACATGAAAAATGCTCTTAGGTTTTGGCTTATAAAATAACTAAAATGTGATGAACACAGAGAAGATGACTCTCATAATTCTGTCTCTTGTCAGATTTCCCCAAGACTGGGAAGTCTTTAGATATTTTTTGTGAGAGTTGGAGGTGATAGGGAGGTGATACCATACATACACACACTTCTGTAGGAAGGGAAGAGCCCAGTAGAAATGTCACTGATAGCTCCAAAGTCAATCTTAAGTTGTATTATAATCATCTTGACAGGCAAGCATTTTATTATCTACTTGTTCAGAACTTCTGGTTGCTGTTACTGACAGCCTAAATTTCATAAATGGACTCCTAAGCAGCTAGTTAGAGCCGGGTGAATAGATCTGTCATTCACTACGTGGCTCAGTGACAAAGAAGGATAACATATCCATACCCCAGTCCATGAGAACACTTGAGATAGGACAAGGAAGCTACAGGAAAGTTTCTGTCATGTTTTATGGGTAGTGACTGTGTTATTCAACTATGTCACTAACTGCACAGTCACTGTGTATGATGGACATGGATTGCCAGTTTCAGCAGACTGCAATAAAACACACTAAAACTCAGCCAAACCTCACTTATTGGTGATTCAAAAGTTACTAAAAGATTTGAAATTACTGAATCAGAAGTTACTGAAGGATAAAGTGTCTTCATTTTAAAATCAATCTATCTTGTCCTCTATAGATAAATATAAATGGTTGTTCTCTATGTGAAGGAATGTTAGATAAGCCAGCCAGTATTTTCTACAGATCTTGAAATGTATATATCCAGCTATAAAATGAATACAATAATATTTCAGAATGCCAATGAACTCCTGGACCCACTTGGTCTTTAACGAGTCATATAAAGTTAATTTGAAAGAAGGAAATGTAGATACATTTATTTAGTCAGCCAGAAATTTCAAACATATCTACTTAATAATTAGTCTGTTATTTTGCTGAAAACAAAACATTACATTTCCAATAAATATTCATTAGGAAAGAGTATATACCTTAATTAAGACTGACTGAAAACAAACCAAGAAACCAAACCAAACCAAAAAAAACAAAATTGGAATGTTAGGTGATTGTTCATCTTGGCTTGTCCTGTTCTCTTATTGTAGAATATACAGATTTTGCATATACAGATTGCTGTCCCATGTTTTCCCTTGATTTTATTTTCAAATAGAATGTATTAAAATATCCTCAAATTACAACTAATATGTAGGAGCTGGGATCTGAGCTTGAACCCAAACTCTGTTACTTTAATTTGTCTGGATGCCTGGGAAGTAGCCTATCAGAAGTTCATTTGCATAAGGAACCTAAGCATTCCCTGAGGAAGACTTATCCAGAGAAAAGGTGTCTCAAAAATAGCTCAATGGGAGACTGAGTCTACAGCAAGCAATGAGTACAATGTCTGTTATTTTCTTTGTCACCCAAAAAATCCAATAGAGTGGTAGGCAGAAATGAATATTAAGTGGAATGAAAAGAACTTTTTGTGAATTATTGGCAATGCCACACAGCCCTCTTGTACAGTGTGAAAAGGGAAAGGGAGATGCACCACATTTTAGGGCTTATAACAGCTCAGTTTTGACATTTCCTGAGTTCTAGAGACTGCAGTCGTACTCAATATTCACCAAGTCAGACCCACAGCATCCATGTCATTGAGAACATTGCACTAAGGCACTGTCACAGCAAGGTGACTTTGGACCCATAAAGCAAGGTGGCAGCAAAGATAGTGAAGAATGTTGGATTCAAAAGGAAAGGTTAGCGACCTATGCCATGTGGGGGCTCTCAGAAATAAGCATTTTGGGGCATTTGGCAGGGCCTTTGAGTCTCAAAAGAGAGGACCAGGGTGAGCCAAATAAATCTTATTTTGTTGGCAGTGTAATTTAATTTTATATACCTCAGAGCTCCCACAGCTTTATCCAAATTGCATCTTTGTAAAGCCAAAAGATCAGAGAAAGGGGCAACATGATTTCCTAAGTGCTCCATTTTCTAAGAAAATACAAGACTGTATCTCTCCTTAATGACTGGTAATTAAAATCATTCAGGTAATTACATTTAATGAATACTATCTCTCTTCATCGTAAAGCATCCGGAATGAGTCAGGAAGAAAATATTCTTGCTGAAGATAAATACACACTTGCCTATGTGTGTGTACATCTCTCTCTACCCACCTTTTCCGGTTTCTCCCTCCTCCACAAGGAACAGGACATGCCATTATTGGCAGCGGATGGGGCAGAGCCCTCCAAATGAATAGACAGGGGTGCAGTTAAGGGAGCTTTTATCTGGTAGATTAGACAACCACCAGTTCTATGTTCATGAGTGGCTTCCCCCATATAACTGTCAGACAAGACTATTCGCCTGTTAGCGTCTACATTCTGTGCTTTGAAAATTACTGTCAGAATTAACGAGGCAGCACTTTATATGTGGAATCAGCTTTGCTTGGGCTCCTCTGAGTACACCCTTAAGCCCCCGCTGTTTTCAGATTGTCTTCCTTTTTTCATCACTATTTTAGGAGAATGCAAGGACCCATCAGCCACAATACACTCATTTTCACTAAGAAAACACATAGAAAAAGAATAGAGAAGATATACAAAACATACTCTGGGCCCCTGAATCCCACTGAATGACTTCATGAAGCTTCTTGGGGATTTGTTTTGGTCTCACATTGATCTTCCCTGGTGCTAGAGTTCTAAGCCAATGCCTCTGGCCAATGGTACTGCAAAATCCTTTTTAAGTGTGTGCACACTCCAGTTCCCACCACAGGGAGAGCCCTTCTAAAGGGACCTGAACTATTTCTTTCCAAAACTTTGAGCCCCAGATGTTCTCACAGGCCAAGAGCTGTTCTCGGAATTCAAAGGAGAGCTGGTGCTTTTACAGAGCTGAGTAGTGGCAGTGGGCCAGCTCGACTCATGTGGTGAGGTTCACTGCATTGTGATTTATAAAATGTCCCTAATAAAACTAAAAAAAATAAAATAAAATCTGTTCCTTATTTACCCTA
>NW_016804690.1:5894416-5929892 GCF_001698545.2 Rhinopithecus bieti
AAAAAAAAAAAAAAAAAAAAAAAAAAGCACCATAATACATTTCTAAGAATACTTAATTTTATGTGTGTGATTATAATTATTTAAACACTTGCTAGCATTTTTCCAGAAGCCCTTTCTTCCTTAGAAGAGCCAAAACATTATTTTCTCCACCCTGATTGTCACAAACAAAACATAATGGATATTTTCTGCTATTAGAAGCCTGAGGAGCATTTAACTACGTGGCATATCTTGAAAGGAAAATTGGAAAGCTGTGCTTTTTAAATTCATACTTTCCAAGTAAAGATGAAAGTGGATCAAATTTAAACTAATATTAGAATGCAGAGTTGGGAAGGAAGGACAAAGGAAATTCCAGTTTGTTTTCTTCCCAGTTTTTGTATATAAAGCTATGTACACGTTTTTAAAAGAATATGCATAAATCCATTCATAGAACACTGTACATGTAAGTTAGTAACCACTTTATTTCATTAGGATAAACTATCTTTCTTTGGGCCTCCAATTACTGTACCATGAACCTGATGCAAGCAGAGAATTTGGGTCAAGGGAGAGACAAAGCAGAGAAGAGAACACTACAAATATCCCATTGGTATTTTCTGTGAACAACTCAATTTTCCAGAGAGGCCTGCGTATAAAAGAGAATGTCCAACAGCTGAGCAGTTAAATGCTAACTTATTGTCAGGCTAAGATAAACCAGAATTTTGGAAACCTTTAGGAAAAAGAGATTGTAACAAGCAGAGAACCCTAGTAGTCTTTACTAAACCAATTCAATATAAGTTCTTGGTATTTAATTATGAGAATAATGTCTTTAACGATACACAGAGTACCTGATACTTTGGGGAAGGTGTGGAGCAATTTGGAAACAGACAAAAAGTCTAATTAATGGTGATAACTGGGAGGATAACAGGAAGCCATTTACAGCTGTTGTAAAAATTCTTATAAGATAAGATACATCTAGGAGAGTGCTTCCCAAAAGGGGCAATTTTGCTTATATGGGACACTTGGTATGTCCAGAGAGATTTTTGGCTGTCTCAATGTATAGCTACAACTGGCATCTTCTGAGTAGAGACTTTGGATACTTCTAGACTTCATATAACACACAGGACAACCCTTCACAAGAAAAAAACTATGTGGCCCAAAATGACAATAATGCCACGGTTGAGAAACCCTGGCCCAAGAGTACAAATCTGAAGGTTTTTCTTTTGCAAGGTACACAGGGTTAAAACCATGTTAAGCTATCCTTTCCTCAGTTAACCTAGAATGCTTGCTACCTGGCATGGTTTGGCTCTGTGTCCCCACCCAAATTTCATGTGGAATTTTAAAGCCCACATGTCAAGAGAGGGACCTGGTAGGAGCTGACTGGATCATGGGGGCAGTTTCCTTTATGCTGTTCTCATGATAGTGAGGGAATCCTCGCGAGATCTGATGGTTTTCAAAGTGGCAATTTCCCTTGTGTGTTCTCTCTCTCCTGCCACCTTGTGCAGAAGGTGCCTGCTTCCCCTTCTCCTTCTGCCATGATTGTAAGTTTGATGAAACCTCTCTAGCCATATGGAACTGTAAGTCAATTAAACATTTTTTGTTTATAAATTTCCCAGTCTCAGGTCGTATCATTATAGCAGTGTGAAATGGACTAATATAGAGAACTGGTAACAGAAGTGGGGTACTGCTATAAAGATAACCTAAAGATGTGGATGTGAGTTTGGAACTGGGTAACAGACCGTGGTTGAAACAGTTTTGAGGGCTCAGAAGAAGACAGGAAGATGTGGGAAAGTTTGCAACTTCCTAGAGACTTGGTTTTGACCAAAATGCTGATAGTGATATGGACAATGAATTCCAGGCTGAGGTGGTCTCAGATGGAGGTAAGGAACTTATTGGGAGCTGGGGTAAAGGCCACTCATGCTATGCTTTAGCAAAGACTGGTGGCATTTTGCCCCTGCCCTAGGGCTCTGTGGAACCTTGAATTTGAGAGAGATGATTTAGAGTGTCTGGTGGAAGAACTTTCTAAGCAGCAAAGCATTCAAGAGGTAACCTGGCTTATTCTGAAAGTATTCAGTTATATGCATTCATAAAGACATGGTTTGAAATTGGAATTTATGTTTAAAAGGGAAGTAGAGCATAAAGGTTTGGAAAATTTGCAGGCTGGTTATGTGGTGGAAAAGAAAAACCCATTTCCTGAGGAGGAATTCAAGCTGGCTACAGAAATTTGTATAAGTAATGAGGATCTGACTATTAAAAGCCAAGACAATGGGGAAATATCTGTGGAGCATTTCAAACACCTTTGTGGCAGTCTCTCTCATCACAGGTATGGCAGGCATATGAGAGAAAACTGGCTTCATGGGTCAGGTCCAGGGCCCTGCTTCTCTGCAGCCTTGGGACTTGGTGCCCTGTGTCCCAGCCACTCCAGCTCTAGCCATGGTTAAAATGAGCCAAGATG
This sequence comes from Rhinopithecus bieti, assembly GCF_001698545.2. NCBI lineage: Eukaryota > Metazoa > Chordata > Mammalia > Primates > Cercopithecidae > Rhinopithecus > Rhinopithecus bieti. The sequence goes on from NW_016804690.1 coordinate 5,896,845, forward strand.
CAGCTTGGGCTGTGGCTTCAGAGGATGTAAGCCCCAAACTTTGGTAACTTCATGTGGTGTTGGGCCTGTGGGTGCACAGAAGATAATTGTTGAGCTTTCGAAGCCTCCACCTAGATTTCAGAGGATATATGGAAACACCATCAGGCAGATGTCTGCTGTAGGGGCAGAACCCTCATAGAGAACCTCTACTAGGGCAATGCAGAAGGGAAATGCAGCGGGGCATGCCTTGGCTGGCACTGCTCTACAAGGAGAAGCACAGAAACTTTGGAACAAATACCAAATTTCCAATATTCCATTGCTAATATTCATAGATGCCACCACTGGAAAGCCTGTGTGAAAGAATGCGCTGCTGGTGATCTGAGATTACCCCGAAGGTATGGAATTCCCTTGGGGACCTAAATTCTTCAGGGAAGTCATTGCAGGTCCCTTCCTTAGAAATGACTCACAGTTCCAGGAGAGCAGCCCGGAAAGGTCTTACATAGGACCCTATTTCTCTGCACATGGGTGTTCATCCTGCCAAAGCCTCACCCAGGTCCTTGTGGAATCTTATTGGAAGATCAAGGAGGCAGGCCAGAACTTTGAGATTATCTTAGTCAGTGAAGACAGATCAGAAGAGTCCTTCAAACAGTACTTCAGTGAAAGGTTCTGACTCACTATCCCCTATACTGAAGAGGCCTGGAGGTCACACCCCAACTGTCTGTATAGAATCGAAGGCATTCCTCGTGCTCATTATGCTGGACCCACAGGACGAGGCGATCATGTGGCGGGGTGAGTGGAGGTGCTTAACGACGAGGACGGCTGGGAGTTCCCATGGCACCCAAGCCCATGCTGAAGCTCTCTGACTCCAACACTGTGCAGCTCAACTGACCCCTACCTCCTCCTTTTTATAGATTCTGAGGATGACAGAGAGTCCCAGGAAGCCAAGCAGCTGATTCAGCCAATAGCTGAGAAAATCATTGCCAAGTGCAAAGCCAAAGAGAAGGAGCATCACTTCCATTTTTTGTACCTGGGGAGGATGACATGATTGACTTCCTGCAAGGTTACACCAACCCTCCTGAGGCTGCCCCTTTGCTCACTATCCTGGACATGTCAGCACTGACCGAGTATGTGATGGACGTGGGAGGAAATCACCCCTGCCATTGTAGAGGCCTTTGTGAATACCTTCCTGGCAGAAAAGCTCAATCCAGAGCCCATCTAATGGGACTCTGGCCTTCTGAGATGTTATTTAGAATTCAGTCTTCTCCTCCCCGTTCTTCCTTCCACCCTTGGACTTATCCAGTGTGTCCTGAATCACACAACCCAAGTGTCCAACCTCTCTGTGGTGTCTTGCTTCTGCATTCACTCCCCAGCTAGCATCCTGGGGTGTGTGTCTTCTCAGCAGCAGCAGAATCCAACATGTTTGGAGACTCTGCTTGGGCTCACGAGATGGTATAGCCTAGCCAGAACAAGGACTGCATCACTTTCGCAAAGTCACTAGCTATAGGCGAAGGATCTGCCAGGGCCGTTCTTCCGCAAAGTGAGAGTGGAGGGCCAATGGATCAGGGCTCTTGCTCTGGCTCTGGTATCAGCACACACATACAGAGCCCCTGACAGCCAGAGGAACTGCCTGGTGACAGCTTCATGGAGGTGAAGCAGAGAAAGAGTCTTGATAGGCCTCACCTTAGAGCTGTTGGTGAGAAAGTCCTTTCCTAAGTGACATAGTTTCTTTTAGTCAGGGGGAAAACCAGTAGCTTATCAATGTGTTCTTGGACAAGAGTTTCTCAAATGTAAAAGGAAGCTTGTGGGGTTTCTTTAGGATGAGAAAAACCATTTAGCGAATGTAATAGTTCATATAATAATGACTTACTGTTACTGAGCTCCCACCTCGTGATGAGAGCTTCTCATTCCTTTCTTATCTCTCTTTCTTCCTTGATCCTGACCTTCTCCGAGTTTCTGCGTGCTTATATGAACAGCTCCCATGATCTTGACATTTTGTTAACAAATTCTTCCCTTTGATATCTATTCCCAAGAAACTCAGCCCTGAGGTTTTAGAGGAGCACTTCTTAGCCAGCACAGACCTCTCACTCCACCCAGTTCTGTGCCTGAGGCTACTGGACCTCTGCCAACATGCCTGCACCCACTTTGGCTACCCTATGGTCATTCCCTTTTCTTTTCAAAGCAGAACTAAAATGACAAGGAATTACCAGAAGCCTCACATTTTCTGCAGAAGGAGCTGGACCTTAGGGTGGGAGTGAGGGCAGGGGGTGTGCCAGCCACTAGTAGGCATTGAATTCCCTTTGCTAGTCCCAGGCAGATCAACCTCTTATTTGACCATAGTTCACCAAAAGAGAAGCAACAACTATGCTCTTAGGATTTGGGGTGGAGGGCTTTGGCCTAGGGACTCATGGGGCTTTAGCCTCACTTAATCAGGTGTCAGAGCCTTTAAACAATCCTGGACATTACCCTTGGCTCCACTCAACACTCTGCCAACCCAAACCATTTATTTGGAAAACCCAGCCCCTCACAAGCTGTTGACACTGTTATTCCCTGCCAAATCGGCTTATTGATTTGTAGTTCAGAGGCACAAAATTAGTTGGTAATTAGACGGTTATTTGATGTTACCAGCCTGAAATGCAATCACCTAACAGGAAATAAAGTAGGCATCTTTGGACATTATCAACCAAAAAAAAAAAAAAAAAAAAGAGAATTAGTGTTGTCCAGGTTAAAGAGTACTTTCATTAACATTTAAGTAAAGGCCGAAGTACTAGGTTGGCTGTCAAAATTCAAAGAACAAGAGGAGGAAGATCCTCAGGGGTTTCCTAATTGGGGGTAAAAGAGGCTATACACAACACTAGAGGCCTTCAAGGGTCTTTGGGTAAATAAAGGATCATAGAGAGAAAGACATCTGGAAACTAGGAAGCAACTCAGGAACTTCCCTTTTGAGTCTGTCTTTTTGAAGGCTTAAGTGAGTAAGACTTTTTTCCTTGTATGGTGCTAGATAGCAATCTTTTTAAAAATACAACCTCCATTCATCCTCAACGTGCTGGTTTTGAGATCTAGCTGTTATTTCAATGAAGGGACTTTATCATGTCCAGGGGTAGGGAAACCAGCAGGATAAGAAGTTTGAGAGGAAAGGTATGTGACCCAGGATAAGAAGTTTGAGAGGAAAGGGAGATGTCCCTACATCACTGCAGCCGTCCCTCTCCCAGACCCTTGAGTAGTGAGGATAGAGATGATAGGATGAACAAACCAGTGATAACAGATCATGGTCTTTCTGGAGAGGCAGCAGGATCCATTTCCCTTTTTTCTGATTGTCTGTTCCAAAAAATACTTTAGAGAAAAAGTGAGGCTGCATCACTTTGCTACCCCCTGGGTAGCAGGGGAAAATTACTGTAAACTGATCTTTTGAGAAATGCCAAAAATAAGTGAACATCATCACAAAAATCACCAGCTTCCAACACAGCCTTTAGACAAGGTTGATTTTTTATGGCAATTAAACATTTTGGGTTAGGTGCAGTGGTGGCTCATGCCTGCAATCCCAGCACTTTGGGAGGCTGAAGTGGGAGAATTGCCTGAGCCCAGGAGTTGAAGACCAGCCTGATAACATGGGGAAACACCATCTCTACAGAAAATTAATAAATTTTCTCCATATGGTGTCATGTGCCTGTGGTCCCAGCTACTTGGGAGGCTGAGGCAGGAGGATTGCTTGAATCTAGGAGGTTGAGGCTGCAGTGAGTCATGCTTTCACTACTGCACTCCAGCCTGGGCAACAGAGTGAGACCCTGTCCCCCCCAAAAAGTTAGAAAATATAAATAAAATAAATAAGTAAATATTTTGTATTAACATCATGCTGACCTTTTTTTCATTATTATTTAGTTCCTTTTCCTTGAAAACTATTTTGGTTAATTCTTTCATTCATATAAAAAATCTGAATGCCTAGTAGTAAGTAGTGCATGACTTTATTTTTTAATTTTCCCAGGAGTACATTTGAAATCACAGTATTTCAAGCTAGAAGTGAGGTTGGAGGTTGTATAGTGATAGCAAAGCCTTTTGTATGAGGTAACAGAGGCCCTGAAAGTCAAGGACATTATCCAAGGAAATGCTGAGTCACACTTTCTTTTCAGACCATGACTTTCTGATCTGTGTGTTCATTCCCCATTTAAGAATAAATCTCTCAAAAAAGGAGTAATATAATCAACTTGGATTTCAAATAAATGAAACTACTAATATTCTTATGTATTATTCCAAGTAGAAACATTTAATGTAATCATACTTGCTGTTGTGAAAACAAACTCTATTTCATCGTTTGTGTAACTTAAATTTCCTACACTGATCCATCAAAAATGAATTAATTGGATTTGACACGTGAAACTTAGGAAGGATTTTAGAAAATCTTTCTTATTATTCCCTGCTCATTTTCCACCTAAGAGTTTTTTTCTTGAACAGATGTACACATTTCATGTGCAAATCACATGTAAATACATTTCATAGAATTCAGAGCAAGTTTAAAAACATTTCAAAGTATTTCAAAGCAGACTCACTCCTAGTCTATATCAAATATCACCATTAATTAAATAATCCAGGAAAAGAAATGCCACCAAAAATCTGCAAATTGGAAGGAAAAAAGATGCCGACAAAAGTCATTGTTTTGGAAACTCACAGTACCAGAAGAAAGCTGAGCAATGTGTTTAGCCCATTCTCTTCTCTTTAGGCAAAAGTGCCCTAACTAGTCTGTACAAAATGGTGAACATTTTCCCAGGTAACCTACTTTAATGAACAGTATTTGACACCAATGCCAGAGTAGAAACCTTTTTAAATACTCACTATAGCACATATACTTGACACATTTACATTTCTGAATGAGTTTCTAAATGATACCTGCCAACTATATGTAACAGAAACAGGAAGACAAGATCATCATCAAAAATATTAAAATGCAGCCATTGTCAAGTTGAAAATACTGTGTGCCATTCAGCTTAGGGTATGCTCAGAACATCAGCTCAGCTGTGGAAATAGTCACAGTTGCAAATTGATGGACACAGAAATCATTTAGGACCATTAATAATATTTGAGACGTCTAGGTCAACATTTCTCAAAAGTCATTAAAGCAAAGTTCTCAAAAACTAATACTTCTGTCAATCATGGTTATTATTTAACTTATTCTGATTACTTATGTATTAATTCTAACAAACTTGTTTTCAAATATGTTGAAAGCATGACTAAAGTATAGTTAGTATTGAATTGCTTTAGTACTCTTAATATATCTCCAAACCATTATATTATTTGCAAATAGATGCACCGTATTTGAATAAGAATTGTTATATAGACGTGTATGCTGGTGAACAGGGAAGGTATTACAAACACTACAGAAGAATGTTGTAGGTTGCTTTTAAAAAACACTTTTAGTATTTTTTTCAGAAAAAAGTATATAATTATTGAGCTGATTCGATTTCCTCTGTATTTTCTTAAATTCACTTGTTTTCATATTGATTTTTAAAAACAAATTTTATGTATTTTGTGATTTTATGTATTTTGATTCTGTGAGATCAAAGTATATTTGTAAAAGGTTGATTCTTGTGCCTGATCCTTCATAATAAATATAATCTCTGGGAAGATAAGAGGGAGGAAAAATGAGAACAGTAAATGCAGGCATTTTAAATTTATTAATGTAAACTCCAAATCCATACTAAGGCTGAACATGTGTAATGAGAAATGACAATAGTTGCAAGTATCAATTAAGTTGCAATTCTGAATTTCAAATACAGAATTTGAATCATGCTAATCAACAGAATTAATGAAGGGCGTGAGTGTGTGAGCCAATTTGGCTTCAAGAAAAAGATTCCATTTGCTTGGTGTTCTGATTTAAACTATTTCCTTTATATTTAACAACTACTAACAAGTTTATATTTTATCTGACAGAGTAACAGACTTACACATGGAATATTATTCTCTTCAAGCAAGAGAAATTAGTGTGATACAAACATTTGATGCATTGAGAATGTATCAAAAACATAAATGCTTCGTTGTAACATTCACTTCTCTCAATTCCACATTGGTGTGTCTTAATGGTAATGACAGATATAAAATTATGTCTCTTCACCACTCAAAACTAAGTTTTTATTGCTTCTTTGCAAAGCTTTTAATAGAGCCAAACACACTAATACATTGTGGGTGGCTCAGCTTAAGAGTGATTTCACATTGTATTTGTGTTAAACCCAGAGATATACTGCAGTGTTAATCAACTAATAAAGATGATAACTAATTTACTTTATAGCACTCTAAGGTGTAACCCCAGTTATACTTTGTTTTCCTAATTTTTGGAGCTAGCATTATCAGGCAGCATATAAATTTGTCTCCTAGATTCCTGAACTAAGCTTTCCAGTGAGCTTTCTCAGCATCTGCCTCCATGCCCTCCCTGTTCATCCTTCATTAGGCTCTCAGGAATCCCTAGTCCATTTAGGGACATGAAAGCTAAGGAGAGAAAGCTAAGGACACCAAATGAGCTCAATATAAATTAAAGGTATAAACCATTATCTAAAGTGGAATTTTCTAGAGGCTGCAAAAAAAAAAAAAAAAAAAAAAAAAAAAAAAAAAAAAAAAAAAAAAAAAAAAAACAATCCACTGTCTTTACTACATTAGATATGTGAGGTCCTTAAATTAATTTGGGACTGTCTGTATCAGATAAATTAGCCAACCTCCAACTTGCTCATTTATGTGGTGTTTCTTAAGACTGTGCAGCTTAAATGGAATGCCAGTTGTGCATGTCTTTTCTTTCTCACATAGCATTAGGGAGAAAATTGTTTCAATATTTCCCCCTTTTGCCTTGCTGAGAAAGCATTGTCCATATGAAAATAGCTTTTTCTGCATAGAGGCAAGAATAGTACTTTGAAATATTTACAACTATTAAGGTTTAGAGATACGATTGCTTTTCAAAGGAGGAAAGAACACAAATACGTATTTTGGACTTGGCGTGATCTAATGATAGGCGATCTGCACACACATAGTCTGTCTCAGCTGACTCTCTGTAAGCAGATTCGTCTGAGGTCCTATGTTATATTATCGTGCTTACAAGAGAAACTGAAGTAGTAGGAGTAGCAATTGTCAGGAAATTTCTGGCCTGTCTTCAACGGTTCCCACCAGTGTTAATGCTTTCAGGTTTCTACACGAAGGTTTCTTTTCTTTCAATTCAGTCAGTAATTTCATTGCTTTCTGGAATTATTTCATTTTACAGCGATTTTTTTCTATACTTCAGACTTTGTAGCAATTGTCTGAGGCTCCTATTGTTATTATTATCGCTTACAAATGAGTAAACTGAAGATAGTAGAGTAGCCAATTGTCAGAGAAAATTCTGGCCTGTCTTTCAACGTTCCACCAGTGTTAATGCTTCAGGTTTCTACACGAAGGTTTCTTTTCTTTCAATTCAGTCAGTAATTTCATTGCTTTCTGGAATTATTTCATTTTACAGCGATTTTTTTCTATACTTCAGACTAAGTTTACAAAAATGTTTTACATATTCATTTATTGATTCAAAACATATTTATTACATCATATCTATTTATTATATCTCAGATATGCCAGGCACTGTGTTAAATGTTAAGGAATGCAAGGAAAAAGCCTCATTTCTACCTGAAAGTTGCCTGTATTCTGGTAAAGAAGCCCAGCGTGTCTGCTGGTCACTGCCGCGAGACTCTGATCACTCCGCTGTGAGGGCGGCGGAGCGCCTGCGTCGGAAGCTGGGTCTGGCGGGAACAGCGTTTCAAGTATGTGTCCCTGTTGGATTACTGACTCTGGGAAATTCTAACCCAGCTCCTGCGCATACTCGTAAACCTCAGACTTCTGCTCTTTCCGTCATAACCCATTTTCTGCTCTGCAAACTCTTAGCTTCCTTTGCCTAGGAAAGGACAGTGGTCTAGACATCAAGGAGCCAACATTGTGGCTAGAAATCAATCTCCGTTTCCCCGGCTTTGAATTACTATATGACTTCAGGCTGCCCACTTAACCTTTGCTGGCCGTGGTTATTTATTTGCACAATACAGGTAATAGCTACCTTATGAGTTGCTGTAGGGCTTCATTAGTTAATGTTTATAACATCTTTGAAAATATAGCATGAAAGCTACTAAGTGCAAATTATTATTATTATTAGCATTATAATCATCAATCTATTTCGTATATAGCCAAAGGCTGTCTGCAAGAAGTGAATCATGATGGTTCTCTACAAGCCTGGCTCCATCTTCCAAGCTTGATTGCTAGATCCAAGTATCTGAACCCAATGACAGGCATAACAATTGAAATAAGTTATTTCTCTACATGTAGACAAATCATCTCCCATTCCCACTTCTTGACTCTGTTGCTAGTTGCTCCGCCTTTCTCCTGATCTTCATATAATCATCTCTGTGTATATAAAACATGTAGAAACTCTCCTAGCCAATTGGCAATTACCTGGATCCCCTAGACAGCCTTGACATCTTATTCCTCTATTATGTAAAGCAGGAAACTGAGACCACAGAAAGTGAGTCATAGATTTGAGCTCAAAGTGTAAAAGAGCCCACTCTTTGTTTAGCAGTTGAGGCTGTGCCTATATGCACAAGTATATTTGGAAAGAGAAAATTTACATTAAGCCACACAAATATCATTTTGATTATAGTTATTAATAGCTGATTACTAAATAATTATTCAGCCTATTTAAATCTACTGTTTCTAAGAGTTCTGATAATGACAAAAAGGCAGTTATTTTAAATAGGGAAAAATTCATTTTAATGATGGATTTCTCTCTGCCTAAGAAAAGTCTCTTTTGTCCTTGTTTCCTGGACAACTCTGATGTATTTTTCGTAACCCACATAAAACTTTTACTCATTTTGGAAACTTCTGTAACTCCCTTTAGACTGTGGTGAATTTTCCTCCCTAGAATGTGTGATGCCTGTGTATACGATTTATTTGGTAATTATTTCTCTTTAACATATCCCATTGTTTTCTTTTGCAGCTTTTCAAATATCTACACAGTGTCTTTTTTTACAGTTAAATTACACAGCCTTTTGTGGGTAACACAGAAGGAGTGTTCATGTTTCTAATCCCCGAGATGCTTAGGTTACATTATTGGAAGTGGGATTCAATAAACATTTGTTTCTTCTGTTTTGTTCAAATTTATTTGGGAGACCATTTTATATCCCCATTGAATATGATGGAAAGCTGCTACAACCTTTCCCTCTGATCCTGGGCACATAGGTAGACTACATTTCCCACCCTCTCTTGCAGTTGAAGTGGGCCATGTGATTGAGTTTGGTCGATGTGGAATGGTAGACATCATGAATGACACTGCCTGAACTGGCCTATTAAAATCTTCAGAACAATCCTCCCTCTCTGCGCATGCTCTTTACTCACTAACAAGCTGAATGGAGAGAAAACCAAAACCTGAAACAAAACCCAAGGACTTAGAGAAACGCAAAGCCGCAGATAGATCCCAAGTCCGTACACCACCACTTGGAGAAGAGTTTTCCAAGAGCATGAATTCACCAGGAAAACCCATGGAGTTCTGTTGGGTGAATAAGAAATAAGAAATAAAATAAATCACTGAAATTTGGGGATTGTTTGTTACAGAAGCATAAATTGACTCATGAAAACATCTCACAATCATCTTATCCTTAATATATTCAAAATAGAATTCTTATTTCCTTTCTTCCATATTCCTCAAATCCAGTGCTTCAGCAATTCTTATCCAAACTCCCTTCAAAATGTATCTCAGTACCCATCAGATATTCCATTTTTCTCCCCTTTCCTGCATCGTCAGCATGTGTTTGCTCCTAGGCTCTATGATAGCCTTTAAACTGCTACTGTTGCTTCCATTCTTGCTCTTTTCTCTTCAATTCACCTTCTACACAGCAACCAAAACAATTTTGAAAAAACACTACTTAAACCACACCTTTCCCTTATTTTAAATCCTTTAATAGCTTATCATTGCATCAAGAACAAAATCCATACTTCTAACTTTGGCCTGCAAGATCCTGCACATTCTGACCCAAGCCTAGCTTACCACCTATCTCTGGCTCCTTTTCCAAAAGCCTGCAAAGTCTAGTCACCTGGAATTCTTTCAGCTTCTATCACAATCTAAGGTTTTATCTCCTTCAGGACCTTCACCTTGAAGGTTGTTCTCCTTTCTCTTCACATGGCCAGCTCCTGGCTACCCTTCATATCACTGATTAGACATCCCTTCTTCAGAGAAGTTCTCTCTGATCACCATATCTGAGAAAACTATCTAACCTCTCTTATCCTTTATTGCAATATCTTGATCCTTTCTACATTAGCAATTACCAGAATTTTAAATTATACTTTTATGCAGCAGATACGAACTTCAGGTCACATGTTCAGAAGTGCAAAATTGTAGTCCTATTTCACATAAAAGGATGAAACTTCCTATTCTGTACTATTTCAAGACCTCATTCCATTTGTTTATTGGTTAGGACTTAGGTTCCAGATGCTGTAACAACAAATAAAATAAAACAGTAGCTAAAATATGTTTGCTAAATGTCCTGCATCTTCTATATTTAAAATGTAGTCCTTTCTCCCTTAACTGTCAGAGGGTAAGCAATCCATGGCTGATAAAGGCAATTTTGAACTGTCAAGGAAGGAGGCTCTTTATACGTGGTCAGTCTGTCATTCTCAACATGAAGCTTCCATACCTCGGTATAAAATGCAAGATTCACTGTAATTCAGTGTGGTGGTTAAGAGCAGTGTATGGCTGAGGTAAAAGCTGGGTGTGACCACTGAATGTCCTTATATAAACAAGGTCATTAACTGTTTCTAAAGGAGGTAAGATTGTGAGAAGGCATGCATCCTCTTTTGATAAAAGGCATGGAAAAGGATGAAAAAATGAAGAGGCTGACTAAGTATACAGCATTGTTTGAAAACCCAATCTTTATTTATCCTTCTTGGTTTGGATATATAGTAAAACATATTTTAAATGTTTGTAAAAAGTAAATGTTTACAAAAGAAATTCAGTTAGATGTGATTTACTTTAAAGAAAATCTCAGGAAGTAATGTAGAGGAGGGTATACTTTCAAACTCATTTTAAAAGTCTAGCATTACCCTGATACCAAAGCCAGACAAGGACACTACTAGAAGAGAAAATTGCAGGACAGTGTCTTTCATGAACATACATGTAGAAATCTTCAAGAAAATACTAGCAAACTGAATTGAATAGCACATTAAAAGGATCAGGCATCATGATCAAGTGGGATTCATCCCAGGGAAGCAAGGATGGATCAACATACACGAATTAGTAAATGTGATAGACCACATTAACAGAATGAAAGACAAACACTTGATGATCATCCCAATAGACACAGAAAATGCATTGGACAAAATTCAACATCGTTTCACGATAAAAGCTCTCAACAAATTAGGTATAAAAGGAATGTACCTCAGTGCAATAATGGCCATATATCACAAACCTACAGTTAACCTCATACTCTGTGGGGAAAAGTTGAAAGTTTTTTTCAACATCAGAAACAAGTTAAGGATGTCCACTCTCACCACTGCTATTTAACATACTATTGGAAGTCCTAGCCAGAGCAATTAGGCAAGAGAAAGAAATAGAAGACATCTGAATTGAAAAGAAAAAAAGCTAAATTGTCTGTGTTTACAGATAGCATGATTTTATGCATACAGAATCCTAAAGATACCATCAGAAAACCATTAAAACTAATAAAGTTTTAGACTAACAAATTGACATACAAAAATTAGTAGTATTTCCATACATAACAATGAACTATCCAAAAAAACTCAAGAAAACATTCCATTAACAAAAGTTACAAAAAAATAATGAAACCTTACAATAAATTTCACCAAGGAGATAAAGGATTTGTACACTGAAATTATAAAACAAAATAAATGAAGAATAAAAATGGAAGAAAATGTAAACAGCAAAATATCCCACATTCATGAACTAGAAGAATTAATATTGTTAAAATGCCCATACTATCTCAAACAATGTCCAGAATTAATACAAATCTTATCAAAATTTGAATGATATTTTTCACATAAATAGAAAAAAAAAAAAAAAAACAACTAAAATTCTAATGGAACCACAAAAAATACCTGAATAGCCAAAGTAATATTGAGCAGAAAGAACAAAACTGGAGGCATCACACAACCTCACTTCAAAATATACTGCAAGGGTATTGTAATCAACACAGCATTGAACTGACATAAAAATAGGCACATAGACAAATGAAAGAAAAAAGAGAGCCAAGAAGTAAATTTAATAATTTGTAGTCAGTTAATTTTTGACAATGGTGCCAAGAATACACAATGGGGAAAGGACAGTCTCCTCGATAAATGGTATTGGGGAAACTGGAAATCCACATGTAAAAGAATGAAATTGGATCCTTATCTCACACCATATACAAAAATTAACCCAAAATTGATTGAAGACTTAAATATAAGACCTGAGCCTGTAGAACTAGTAAAAGAAAACACAGGAGAAAAGCTCAATGACATTAATCTGGGCAATGTTTTGGATATGACCCCAAAAGCACAGGAAACAAAAGTGGAAAGAGACAAATGGGATTACCTCAAACTGAAAAGCTTCTGTACAATAAAAAATCAACAGAGTGAAGAGATAATCTACAGAATGGGAGAAAATATTTGCAATACCTACATGTGATGGGGGGTTAATATCCAAAATATATAAGAAACTATTACAACTCAATAGTAAGAAAATACATCACCTAATTTACAAATAAGGAGAGGATCTAAATAGACATTATTCCAACGAAGACACACAAATAGCGAAGAGGTTCATGAAAAAATGATCAATATTACTAATCATCAGAGAAATGAAAATTAAAACTATAAACCACAATAAGATATCACCTCACACTTGTTAGAATGGCTACTATGCGATGCAAGATAATAAATGTTGGTGAGGATGTGGAGAAAAGGAAACCTTTGCACACTGTTGGAGAAAATGGAAATTAATACAGCTATTATGGAAAACAGTATGGAGGTTCTTCAAAAAATTAAAAATAAAACTACTATATGATGTAGCAATCCCACTACTGGGTATATAGTCAAAGAAAATTAAGTTAGGACATTTAAAAGATAACTACTTTCTCATGTTCATTGCAGCATTATTCACAATAGCCAAGATATGGAATGAACCTAAGTGTTCATCAGTGGATAAATGGATAAAGAAAACGTAGTATATATACACACAATGGAATGCTGTTTAGCCTTAACAAAGAAAGTAAATCCTGTCATTTGCGAAAACAAAGTTAAACCTGGAAGGTATTGTGTTAAGTGAAATAAACCAGGCACAAAGACAGAAGACAGATACCACATGATCTCAGTTATATGCAGAATCTAAAAAAGTCAACCCCATAGAAGCAGAGAGTAGAATGTGGTTACCAGAAGCTAAAGTGAGAGTGGAGGAATGCTGGTGAAAAGAGGTGGGGAACTAGAAATATGATGGTCAAAGGAGGCAAAATTTCAGTTAGCTTCAAGAGATTGATTGTACAACGTGGTGACTATAGTTAATAAGAATGTATTGTATTATTGAAAATCAATGAGGAAGTAGATTTTAATCATTCTTACTGCAAAAAAAAAAAAAAAGGTCAATATGTGAAGTAATGCGTATGTTAATGAGGTTGGTTTAGCCATTCCACAATTTATAAATATTTCAAAACATCATGTTGTACCTGATAAATACATACGTTTTAAATTTGCCAAGTCAAAAGAAATTGATTAAAGAAATAGGAAGTGACAATAAAAGTCAGAATAGATGTGGGATATGGAAAGAATCATTTGACAGAAGGAATAATTCTGAGCAATAAACAATAACTTATGAATTACCTGGAAACAAAGAATAACCTGGAAATAGAGGTAGGCCTATGGAATCAACCATTCATATGTGAAAGGAAAGACAACAATTGTGACTGAAAGTCAGGTTGTTTTTGTTTGTTGGTTGGTTTGTTTTGAGACAGTCTCACTTTGTTGCCCAGGCTGGAGTGCAGTGGTACGATCTCGGCTACTGCAACTTCTACCTCCCAGGTTTAAGCGATTCTCCTGCCTCAGTTTCCTGAGTAGAGTAGCTGGGATTACAGGTGCCGCCACCATGCCTGGCTAATTTTTGTATTTTTGGTAGAGACGGGGTTTCACCATGCTGGCCAGACTGGTCTCGAGCTCCTGACCTCAAGTGATCCACCCGCCTCGCCCTCCCCAAGTGCTGGGATTACAGGCATGAGCCACCACGCCCAACCGAAAGTCAGGTTTTATGTGTCTGGTGAGGAGACTAGCATCAAAGTCAGAAATATAATGTTAATTGAAAAAAAGGTTTGAGTTTGAGTATTGTAAGAAATCAGCTCGTGGGGACTGGTGTCTGGACAAGGAGCATGCACACTGGTCAGTTGTCTAACATCTGATGTTTCAGAGTTGTTACATGTTTCAGATGCCTCTTGAGACCACAAGCCACAGCTGTGCAAGATACAGAATGAACTTGAGGAGTTTTATAAAATCTTTGGGGAAATCTAAGAGGAAATCATCTGCCTCAGTAATTTCCAAAGGAGATGAAAGGTCTACTTTAGAAAAAGTTAACCAGTAGACAATATGTGAGCAAGGAAAAAAGTATAGTAGGTTAAAAAGCTTTAATGTGCTGATATTCCAATTGAAGAGTGTAAAACAATCATAATCCCTTCAGACATATGGACAAGAGGAGCCTCTCTTGTTGGATAAAAAGGCTTCTTCTTTGATCTGGTATGACTGGAACATTGGGCACTTGTTGGTGAACACAGGGGGCGGTGGCTAAGAATTAGTAATGGAGCCAGATTAACAGGAACCACAACATTTTTACTAAATCTCAGTGTGGCAGTTTGTGTGAATGGAATATCCACTAAATATCTCTTGTAATGTCTTGGTTTCTTTTTAAGTTTCTTCCATTATTCCCATGCTTCGTCTTTTTTGTTTTGTTTTGTTTTTTAGAAATAAAACTTTTTTTTCAGAGGAAGAGTGCCATTTTCTTGTCAATAAAACGAAAACTCCTCTTGACACTCCCTAATACATTATCATTGAAGGTGAAACATAGAATAAGATGTTAGCTATCTACTCTTTTTTAATTTATAAAGATCAAATTGCCAATTCAAAGTTCCTAAGCCTTCAAACCTTAAATGTAAGCATCATTAGTTTATTAATAAAATTAATAGAATAGAGTTAACCTTCTAGTAGTTATCTGATCTCAGAGTTATTCATTACCTTCTCCTGCAAAAGGCTAAATACAGAATTTCCCTACTTTTCTAGAAAAAAAAATGATAAATGTTTCAGACCTCCCATGAAGAATAGTTTTGCTCTGGTTTTAGGTATATTCCCACATTTAATGATAAAACAGAAAGTGATTTAAGAACATTTTCACAGGTGTCCAAAATGGTAGACACAACATCCTCTTTATAAAAGAGCCAGCAGTTATTGATGTCTGAAATGACCAGCTAATTCCTGTAGATGTGTACAGGGGCTTTCATGTGTACATGCACACAAACACATACGCAGTGAGCAGTCCAAAAGTTCAATATTGGTTTTGTATGTGCAGTTTTATAAATGCAATGTATTCTCATAGTAAGAGCTGCTTTTCCCATGGGTTCTGCATCCAAATTGGATCAATTCATCCGCTTGATTCTTCCCAAAGGAGACAAAATGACCAAACAATACAGGTGCATGTAATCATGTGTATCCTCTCGCATTGTGTGGAAGACAGGAGAAAACTCTGAAGTATTTGTTACATCAGCATGTTCCCAATACTGCAAATGCAATTCACAAAGTGGGAAATATCTAGAAGGGATTGGATATGTTTAAAGAAAATCCAGAGAGAGTTATTTCTTATTGGTGATTATCAGTTATCTTTCTCTGCTGAAAACTTATATTATTTTTAACAACCACTAAATTTACACATTTTGACTATGAATTTAGTTGCTACTTTCAGAACAATTACTTTTGTAGGGGAGACAAAAGTGTCAACTTTCTGACCCCCTTTTCCACCCTACCCCACTCCACTGTCATCACCACTAGTAAATGAAGCTAGAAAGTGCAGATGTTCTAAAAGTGCCTCATCTTTTGACAAAGTAAAGTAAAATATTACATGATTATGTATCACAAAAGAGATTTTGTTTGCAGTTACACAGCTCAAAGATAAGATGGTTTGTTCTGTTTTTGCTCCAAGTCTCTTATTTGTATTGACATCCAATGTACAGCTAAGAGAGCGAAAAGAACAAGCACCTTTCCAGGAGGATTTTTCTGAGAATTTTAAATCAGAGATACAAGGGATAAAAGCAGATGCTGGATTCAAAAGAAATAAATAAGGGAGAGATAGCAGAATGTTCTGCAAACACAGTTGAGGACTGTGGCTATCTGAAGGCTATAACAAACTTGGTATAAAGGCAAAAAGTAGCCTGCATTGTGCAAGGGAGAAAATGAATGCTTTGCAAACAAGGGACATTCATTCAGTTATTCAGGAAGCTCTATGTCTGATTGGAGATGGTTTAGGTATTAGGCCACTTTTCCTTGAAATGATTCTAGCAGCTTTCAAGATGTGAGAGATGATATATTATTTCTGTGTAGAGGCAACCTCTGATTTATTAGAAAGAGTATAGGTTGGGAAATTGACCACCCATGTTTTCTTCCTTATCTTCTTTTCCAGATGTATTTTGTGTTTATACTCTGTTGCTCTAGTGAATCACTATAATTTTGTGAATATTTACCCACATAATTACATACAATGTTTATAAATTCTTTTTCCTCTCGAAAACTTAAAGCACCTTAGAGACCTTAAATGATAAATTTGCATCAAAATCTAATTAGGAAAGTAAGGTCTTTGTTAATCAATAACACCTTATTGAATTTTTTCTAGAAAAGCATTTTATTTTTTACTGCGTCTTACCTGCATATTAGTATAGAACATTTTAATTTTCTTTCTATAAGGCAGAAAGTTAAAGAGTCACAGATGTATTAAATGAGTTCAAGTAAGGCCAAGAGAGATCTGAAGTTTGGTCAGTTCGATTTTTGGCTACTCTTCAATGTAGTTGAAACCACAGTTATCACTGATACATTTGGTTGCATAATTCATTTTACTGAAGAATGTTTGTTTCTCCCATGCCACACAAGTAGAGCTGGCTGGACTTTCCCAGACATGAGGGTGCTAAAGAGGTAATGTGGGCAGGGTCAAGGTCTAGGATAACATATTTTTACCAGGAAAGTGTCACAAGAACAAAGCTGGAAGCTTTATGAACTGCTCCTCAGAAATACTCTTCTTAAATTACAATTGGTACACTATTTTATTAAATATGTACCTGAAAGATATACACTGCTGATCTATATCTTCCATTCATCATTCATACATAATTCATACATTCTACACTCATCTACATGAAAAAAATTGGGTTTCTTATTTACATAAAAATGGATAATATCCCTAATATTACAGAAAGAACTCTTCTGAATTCTGGTGCCTAGAAATTGGAAAATACCTAAGCTCTAAATTTCTCATACATCTAGAACATTCTGGTAGAAGAGAAGTGGTCTGTATCATTTTAAACTCTTTTTCAACTTAGCTGACATCATTGGGTACCATTTGATTTGCATATTCGGCATATATTGGGAAGTTATTGGGCTAAATGAGGCAAGGAGGAAAGTCTGTGGTAAAATATCATGCCTTCCCTTGAGCAGTACATGAACAAGTGTATTCTTGTAAGATTTGTTAACATAGGATACATTCTTTAGTATATTTGTAACTCAGCTAAGGATCCTAACATTCAAGATGTCATAAAGTTACAAATATTTTCATGGCACATAAATAGACACATTTACAGTGTGTTATTTTATGTTTTCAGTAGATTTTTAATAAATGGCTGTGTGGGGATAGCTGTGGTTTAAAATGATAAATTAGGATTAAACAGAGAGTAACTCTCTGTCCCTCCCATCCCAATAAGCTTGACTATATCTTGCTACACAGGTTGGTCTGTAAGTTTTATCTGAATGAGAATTTATCTGTATCTTAGTGAGACTCACTGCCTTAGATTCTAAACTTCAAGAGTGTCTGAAACATGTTGAAGTTCTCTGTTACATCCCTAATACTTGCCTACATGCCTGTCACATGGAAAGCTCCCAATAAATATTTATGGAAGAAGAGAAGAGGGGAGGAAGTATGAAGAAGGAAGGAAGAAAGGGAAGGGGAAGGTAACAGGGGAAGGAAGGAAGGAAGGAAGGAGGAATGGAAGGAAGGAAGGAAAGGAAGGAAGGAAGAAGGAAGGAAGGAAGGAAAGAGAGGGAGTGGGAGGGAGGAGGAGGGAAGGGAAGGAAAAAAAGAGGGAGGGAGGGAGGGATTCTGTGTCATATGCACCAAACTGGGCACTGTTTGTGGCTCAAATAGTCATAGATCTCTTCCTGTGGTGTTGGTTTCTTGATTCTGTTATTAAGCTGACTAGAATGAACAACCTCTTACTAGGAACTCAGTCATCATTTTAAAGATTGGATTCCAACAAATATCTATCTGTCTGGTTTAGTGTTGCATGCTTCATAAAAATTTGGTGTTCAGAGCAATTGATTATTTTTGTTTTACTATAGACCATTTTGTTTTAATACTTTTCTTAAAAGGAATATATTCTTTTGACTAGTAAAACTACGTAACACTGAGTACCTTACATGTTCAGAGTAGTTTTATGTTTAAATCCAGGAATCAGTGAGAACAGTGCTTGTGTCATGTTGCCATGACACACGTGTGCATAAAGGCAGTCCTGCTGACTGGACGGATTTATTGGAAAGAATCTCATTGTGAAAAAAAGTACAATAGTAGGAGGAAAGGGAGTGTAAGATGTGCTGCTCTTCTTCTGTACTCTCTTGCTGCTACCACTGTAGGGTCCCATTTTCTTAGTCCCACCCCAGGAAGCTACTTACAGTTCTGGCAGCATACAGGGTTAGATGAAAACTTGTGTCACTGTGAGTTATGCATTACTTGAGCACAGATACAGTAAGCACCTGCTGGACTCTTTCTCACTGTGGGAGTTTGAATTGGTGCAGGCCATGTTCATGGTGTGCCAGGGAAGATCAGGTGACTGACTGCTGAGTGGCTTCTTCAGGTGGCATTACTATTCGTGAATTCTTTGTCAAGCAACTGGTCCTAAAATTTTCAATTTCAGAAGAGTGATCTCAAGAGATTTTCAGTTTAGTGGACTTAGGGACATTGACGCATGCTAGCAAAACTTACAAGAGGATACTATATAAAACATTATCAATTATTAAACACAATGAACAATGTGACTCCCACATGGCCAAAGGACCCTAATATGTAATATTACACTATGACATAATAGCACATTTTGTCTTTGCAGCCAAACCACATAGAAAGCCAAATTGCAATCAGAACTGTGATTGATTAATATGAAATAAAAAAAGGGGAAGTAGCGATATAATTTTAGGGGTTAAGACCTCCCAACTAATTGTACCAGGCATACCTATTTCCAAAACATGAATGAATGAACAGAGAAGAACACTACATAGATATATGTAAATACACACATATGTATTATACATATATATATATAAAATACATATATATACACACACCTGTATAAACACATGTATGTATATGTAGACATAAATAGAAATAGAGATGAGATAGGCAGATATAAAAATAGGCAGATATAGATAGATATAGATATAGACAAGTATATAAATACAGATTTCTCCATACCATCAGAAAAAGTCTATGGGCCAAGTAACCTCCCTCCACTGAGTGGATATTTGAAAAATACTGGCAATCAGTAGCATACTTACACTTGGTTAAAGGGATTGGTTTGTGCCCTGGGTCTCACTCTTGAATATCTTATTCATACTTGTAAAACCAGGAGCCTGTGAGGCCACCTGGAGCTTGACTCCCTCACATTCCAGACAATGCTCTACGTATTAAAAATTCTAAAATTTCCTGCCTAATTGGTCCTGAGCCTACTTGGATCTGCAAGGGCCTCTTGCTCAGGTTTATCCTCCTTGAAATGGTTTTTGTCAACTTTACACCTACTACTAGATCAAAAGTTGGTCAGGAGGGGAACAGAGCCTAGAAATTCAGACTCAGGGATACACATGGATATATGTGAGGTCCCTCTTGATGCAGTTGGAGCAAATGTGGGAAGAAAAGGGGTTGTGGGTTGAACCATGGGTTCAGGACTAGGAAGGCAGGAGCTGGGTATCTTATGCTGCCAAAATCCAACACAGAGCTCCCAGGAGTCCTAGAAGTCTCAACATTTTAAATTCAAATCTGCCTTTTGGGGTCCTTATGAAGGTATATTTTGTGAAGTAGAAGGTAGAAGATATTTTACTTACAAGTATGTTAACTTATTTATCTGGCGCAAGGTCCTGCAGATGTCGTCTTAAGCCCTTCTGAACCCTACCCCCTTCTTTCCTTAGTAAGCACATCAAAACTTTTATTCTTTAATCATATCTATTAAACTATTTCTGTCTGTTTTATGTCCTGCTTTATCTTCAGTTCCTAGAGTAGTATCTGACACCTACTAGAGGCTCAGTAAATATCTATCAATTACATTAACTAATTAATGCTAATACAATAATTCCAGTTTAAAGCTAAAATATAATTACGAGGGGACTTCAAAAATCTGTGGAAAAAATGAAACTAAAATATAAAATAAAAATATAAACTTTGTTTCTCAACACAAGCTCCACCAAGTTCAAGACACTTTTGTAAGTGAAGCTACCAGCCATGTATCATCGCCAAAGACTGAGGGTCTTGGGAATTTAAGCACGTCAATACAGTCTTTTTTACATTGTTAACTGAAGAAAAATGGGTGCCCTTTAAATATTTTTTTTAGGATTAAGAGACACAAAGAAGTCAGAGGGAACCAAATTGGGACTATAGTGATTTACCATTGAAACTCTTGCACAATTGCCTTTGCTTGATGAGAGGAATGAGCAAAAGCACTGTCTTGATGGAGAAGCACTCTCGAGAGAAGCTTTCCTGAGCATTCTTCTGCTAAGTTTTGACTAAATGTTTTCAAAACACTCTCATAATAAGCGTATGTGATTGTTCTTTGGCTCTCCCGAAAGTCTAGAAGCAAAATACCTTGAACATCCCCAAAAACCTGTTGCCATGAATTTTGCTCTTCACTGATTCACTAATTCTTTGACTGGACCACTTCCACCTCTTAATTTTCATTGCTTTAGTGACGCTCTCTCTTCTAGATTTTACTGGTAAAGGCATGTTTTAGTTCCTGTTACAATTCTTTGGAGAAATGCTTCAGGATCTTGATCTTGCTTGCTTAAAATTTCCATTGAAGCTCTGCTCTTGTCTGCAGCTGATGTGGATGCAATGGTTTGGGCACCCATCAGGTGGAAAATTTGCTTAACTTTCATTTTTCAGTTGGAATTGTGTAAACTGAACCAATCGAGATATCTATGGTGTCAGTTATTGTTTGTGCTGTTAATCCTCATTTCTCTTCAATTAAGGCAAGAACAAGATTAATTTTTTTCCGTGCAAATTGGATGGTCTTCTGCTGAGGGCTTCATCTTCAACATCATCTCATCCCTTCTTAAACTTCTGATTATTTGCAAACTGCTGGTTATTTGGAGCATTTCCCCCATAAAACATCAGTCATTTCATCATTCTTTCATTCCAGCTTCACCATATATTTGATTAATTTGTGTTGCTCTTACAGGGGACCTTTTCAAACTAATGTCTTATCCTGCCTCATGCCTCCAACTAGACCCTGTTCAGATATGTTATAACAAGTCAATATGAGTCTATTTGAGTACAAAAAAAGTTTTGACATCTATGCATAGGTTTTTCTTTTTTGTTTTGTTTTGCCTGCATTGATTTATTTTTCATTTGGGCTCATCTTTATAGAGCACACACACAGTTTTCATATGTATTTTCTATGAACTTCTTAAAGACCCTATCATTCAGGGAGACTTGATTATTATAATTGAGTTATCAGATTTAACTTATATAGTGGCAAACTACTCATGATCCTTGCATTTTGCAAGTAGATGTTAGATCAAGATGTCATCTTGATCTGTTCCCTGGTTAGTTTGCAATTGTTTTCCTGAGCAGTTTCTTGTTTGTTTTATTGAGGGAGGGGAGAGATGTTTTCCCTCAAGTTTGATGAATTTGAAAGAGAGCCCGTGAAAAATACCAGACTGAGGAAAGGAGTCTACACTCATCTCACCCAAATAAAGCATATGAAACCTTGTAAGATCAGAGTATGGGAATTTCCAGATGGTTCTTGCAATGACTTCCTGTATAAGTTGATGGACAAGCAAGCACTAAAATGCTGTACTGAAAGAACTATGCCACATCTGACAGTATGAATGAATAGTAGTGTATAACCAGATCATGGATGTAGACACAGAGATATAATTCATCAGGAATTGAGAAACTGAATATTTACATCACCTATCTAAGGCCAGTTACTTACCAGGGAGATTATCTGGACAAATTATCCTCTTTTAATTACAGAATAATATTTATTTCTCTTTCTATTGTAAGTCATTTTCTGTCTCCTTTAGATGTTATTTAGAGTTGGAGGAGGAAAGGGGCTTGTAGGTGAAAAGGAGCCACAGAGTTATGGCCTTCCTCTGTTTAACTTCTTGCCACGTCCCTTAAATATTTCTTATGTGAAATACTGAGTTTCAACTTGTTTTAGCTTTGTCAATGGATGTATTCTAAAAGTTCTTTTATCTTTTAAAATGTTACCCTGATATTAAACATGTTCCAGATGAATCTGACAAATTCTAAATAGTACATGATACTTCATTCATAGTATAGAAGCAAAATAAAATTTGTTCTTTAATTAAACTTGGTTAAAAAGCTAGTCAGACATTCACTCAAATATGGACAATCTTTCAAGAATCACAGTTGTCAGAATAATGAATAAATGTGAGATTCATCCTTACTGTGTACAAAACAATAGTTCATTCATTCTCATTCAACTATGTGAATATAACATGATTTATGTATCCATTCTACTGTTGATGGACATTTGGATATTTTCAATGTAGGGCCATTATGAATAGTGGCATTATGAACATTCTTAAGCTTACCTTTTAGTGGACTTCAGTACATATTTAGGTTTGGTATATACCTAGGAAGGGGTGAGATGTCTGGGTCTTAGGGTTAATTTATGTTCATCTTTAGTAGATAATAACAAATAATTTTCCAAAACTTTTGTAGTAATATTACTCCCACAGAAAGTATGTGACAATAAAATAATCTAGGCATAAATGAGTACATTATATTGTATGATTTTATTTTATATAAAGTTTGAATCCAGGGAAACTAATTGATGGGGAAAGAATTCAGAAGAATGGTTACTTTCAGGGAGGTACTCACTGAGAGGGGTCCTGGGAGGAATTTCTAGATGCAGTTAACTATCTGTTTCTTGGTAGTTATAAGTAGGAGTTCATAATTTTGATCTTTTGTCAAGCTGTACACTTATGATTTGTGAAAAATTCTGTATGCATGTTATACATCAAAAAAACTTATTTTAAAATATTTTTTATTAAAAGAACTGGTTTGCTGGGGAGAGGAAAGTCACCCTCATTGGAGTTATTTTAAGCATAGGATAGACAAGCAGTTGGTAGGAAACTTAAACATTTTGCAGAAAATTGGATGAAATAACTTTCGGTCCTCTTTTACCCTTAGATTTTATAATTTTCTGATGCTAGGCTAAAGTTTCAAATTATTTTAAATTAATCATTCTTCAAACCCATCCACAATTCTGACCAATTTCATCTAAAGGCAAACAGTGTTCCAGGAGCTGAACTTTCAGCTTTTTTTGTTGTTGTTGTTGTTCTAATTGATACACAGTGTCATTAGCTTTTATGGAATTTCACTTGAGTGTTTTTGGTACATCTGCTGTGGGTCTTCTGTCAGAGTGTTTTCAGCAGCAGAACAACTACAGCACTGTTCACACTCCATATGCATGCTCCTTCCCCTCATTTTCCAAGTGGTGCCAACTTTTCAATGTGTTAGGGCTGCTGTTGACATGTTGTTTGCTATTTCAGTCCTTTTGCATTTTGTGCATATGAAGGGCATACTAATAGAAATGAGAAACAAATGAAAAGCAAAATAGGAAAGTAGATGGAGTACAAATGCAGGTTGAAAAAAAAATAACTTTCCTAGGTAATGAAGCTAGAAGTAATTGGATGGAGAAAGCCAAGCAGATAATTCAAAGCACTATGCAACAGAAGGACTCTGAAGTGAGAACAAATTGTCACAGATGATAGTTCTCAAGAGGTCTTGGAAAACTACAAATATGGAGCACCACTAATTTTAAAGTCTTCATTGGAAGATACTAAGAAAAACTGAAATGTAAATAGTCTTTAGCAAAAACAAAGCAACACAAAGAGTCTGGGAGAATTCCTGAAGATTGAATCAGATGAAAAGCAGTGTACACTTTTACGTGCGATTTGAGGTGGATGATATCGCTTTAAAAGATGGCATGCATTTCATCAGCTGTCAGTGAATACCTGGAACACAGCTTCTGTTTACAAATACTGTTGGTTATTTCTGTCTTTGTCTTCCATGAGGCCTTTCTATACCCATACAGTTATCTATCCTTTTTTCTTACATAGATTTCTGTTATTTGCAACAAAAAAGTGCTAGTACTCAAATTGGCAATTGTTGTAAAACAAAACAAGGCAAAACAAAATACCTCAGAAAAAATTATAGAACTGACTCATGAGTGCTGTAAGCAGAGAGTATTTGGCCATTCCAGAATGAAAGGTGTAAGTTATGGAAAACAATTACTTAGTTTCTCACTTTGCATTAGAAATTGTGCTATTTGGGTCTGAAACTTTAAGAATTTGGTAGCATGTTGTTAGATGATCAGAAATCGCTGAATATTTCTGGTGACCTCCACTGACATATTTCAAAGGGCAAGAAGTTTCTGTCTGAGATTTATTTGTTTAAAAGTAGAATCAAAATAACAGGGTAAGTACAAGACTTTGCTGAAGGAAAATCTAAAACCAATGATCAAATAATCATTGGCCCTTTGAGCTGCCAATTTTTTTTTGTTTGTTTTTGGTTTTTTTTTTTTGAGACAGAATCTCTCTCTGTCACCCAGGCTGGAGTGCAATGGCAGGATCTTGGCTCACTGCAACCTCCACCTCCCAGGTTCAAGCGATTCTCCTGCCTCAGCCTCTCAAGTAGATGGGATTACAGCTGCCCACCACCATGCACAGCTAAATTTTTTGTATGTTTAGTAGAGAGAGGGTTTCATAATGTTGGCCAGGATGGTTTCGAACTCCTGACCTCAAGTGATCCACCCACCTGGGCCTCCCAAAGTGCTGGGATTACAGGTGTGAGTCACCGCACCTGACTGAGCTGCAAAATTAATATACCATTTTCTAATAGACCCTGCTTCTGATACTGAAGATAACAACAAATTGTCATTTGAAATGGAGATACACAAAGAGGTGAATCAGAGAACTACAATTTCACATTGTACTTTTCCTCTTATCCCACAAAACACTTCTTGCTAATAACTATCATATATAGTTGTGGTTAGAAATTAACCCTGGCATAAGATTATTCTAGTTTTTTGTTGTCCAACATGGTCATCATTAGCCACATGTGACTATGTAAATTAAAATTAATTAAGATTAAAATTCAGTTGCAGCCACATTTCAAGAGCTCAGTAGCTATATGTGCTATACGCGTCTAGTCCTTATCATGCTGTATAGCACAGGATCAGAACATTTCTACCTTTGCAGGAAATTTTATTGAACAGCTGTGATTTAGTACAATATCATATATGAGGAAAAAATTCTAACAGCCTCAATCTAGCTTATTGTGTTTTATCTATTCATCAAGGCTGATGACTTCAAGCAGATATTAGGGGAATGAACAATCTTTGGGGTTTGTAATTCAGTCCTCATTTGACCACTGGGTTTTCTATATTGCTAATTAGCAAAAAGCATCTACAACAATGACATTGAGCAACAGCTACTTAAGTTTTTATGGTAGTTGTATGAAAAGGATTTTTAGAACTAGAGAAGTTGACCATATTTCTCAGCCTCTCAGGCAATTCATAGTCACCAAAATCAGCACCAAAGGAATTGAACAACTAACATAGGACAACCCAAGAGGATTCTACAATGCCACTTTCACAGCTAGTCCTAAAACAGACAGGAGAAAGTTTCCCAGGAGACAGATCTCAGGAGTCCATATCCACGAATTGTGAGGCTTAATCAATTGTCAAGAAGTTGACCACCCAGCCAATGCCCATCTTGCTATTACTATCTAGAAGTGTCCAAAGTCTGGTGTATTCACATTTCTAATTTTCAGAATGAGTATTTTTACTGATGCTATTTTTGTTTTTTCATCAACCATTATATACTGGGCTTCATTAGGGGAAGAGAGAGTGCCAAGTGTATTGGTTAGTATTTTAGTCAATTTTCTGCTGCTATAACAGAATACTACAGAATAACAGGGTAACTTATAAACAATACAAGCTCATTTGGTTCACGTTTCTGGAGATGGAAAGTCAAGAGCATGGCACTGGCATATGGCCAAGGTCATCCCATGACAGAAGTGTGGAAGGCAGAAATGAGACAGAGAGAGGGGCTCTAGCTAAACTTACCATTTTCATCAGAAACACACTCCTATAATAACTAACCCACTCTGCTATAACAGCATTAATTCATTCCTAAGGGGGAAACCCTCATGGTCTAAACAACCTCTTAAAGTACCCACCTCTTAATACTGTTACAATGGCAAGTCAATTTTGACATGGGTTTTGGTGGGGACATTCAAACCATAGCATTCCACCCCTGGACCTCTGAAGCATATGTCCTTCTCACATACAAAATACATTCATTCCATTAAAATAATTCCAAAAGTCTTAACTCATTCTAGTATCAACTCAAAGTCCAAAGTCCTGAGTTTTATCTTAATCAGATATGGGTGAGACACAAAGCGCAATCCTTCCCAAGGCAAATTCTCCAGTTGTGAGCCTGTAAGACCAAAACAACTTATTTATTTTTAAAATACAATGGTCATGCCATGGGATAAGGATGGACAGTGGAAGTGAGCACACAAGACGGAGAGGGGAATCTGGCTGAACTCAGCCTTCTTGTTAGAAGCCCATGCCCATTATAACAGCATAAGATAGACACTCCCATTTCAAAAGGGAGAAATAAGCAAGAAGAAAGCAGTAACTGGTCCCAACTATGTCCAAAATTCAACAGGACAGACCACATTAAATTTTAAGACCCTGGAATAATTGTTTATTCCATGTGTCACCTCTTGCACACACTGGGGGTTTACAGCCCCACAGCGTTGGGTAGCGCCACACCTATGTCTCTGCTGGGCTCGGTCCATGCTTCAACCCTCTTGGGTTGAAGTTGCATGCAAGTGATCCTACAGTTCTCAGATCTTAGGGTCTGCCCCACTCCCATGGCTTCACTGGGCATTGACCTAATAGGGTTTATCTGCAGTGGTTACATCCATGTGGCAGATTTCTTCCTGAGTTTCCAGGAAGTCCACAGCATCCTTTGAAATCTAGGTGAAGGCAGTCGTGCCCCCAAAGCTCTTGCATTCTTCATGCCTGCAAAACTTGAGTCATGTGGATGTCACCAAGGCTTACTGCTTGTGCCCTCCAGATAATTGGGTTAAGTCACATCTGGGTCCACTTCAGCTGTGGCTAGGGTGCCCAAAAAGTACAGCACCAGAATGTAGGGAGCAGAGACCCAAGGTGCCTCTGAGCAACAAGACAATGGAGAGCACCCCAGGCCTATTTCCTGAAACCATTCTGCCCTCCTAGAGCTCTGGGGTTGTGATGTGAGGGGCAGCCTTGAAGATCTTTGAAATGCCTTTGAGGTCTTTCTCCCATTTTCTTCATGAATAGTACCTGGTTTCCTTCTATCCATGGTAATCTCTATAGCAATCAGTTGTTTGGCCACACCATTAATATTCTCTTTTTCATTCTACATGGTCAGCCTGTGAATTTTCCAAATCTTTCAGCTCTGCTTCCTCTTTAATTACAAATTTCATTTTTAAGTCATCTCTTTGTTCTTGCATCTCACTGTATGTGGTTAAAAGTAGCCATGTAGGCCAGGCGTAGTGGTTCACACCTGTAATCCCAGCAGTTTGGGAGGCCGAGGCGGGCTGATCACTTGAGGTCAGGAGTTCGAGACCAGCCTGGCCAACATGGTGGAACCCTGTATCTAATACAAAAATACAAAAATTAGCTGGGCATGGTGGCAGGTGCCTGTTATCCCTGCTACTTAGGAGGCTGAGGCAGGAGAATTGCTTGACCCTGTAAGGCAGAGGTTGCAGTGAGCTGAGATCATGCCGCTGCACTTCAACCTGAGTGACAGAGCAATACTGCATCTCAAAAACAAAACAAAATGAAACAAAACAAACTAAACAAAATGAACAAATAAAAAAAGTAGTCATGTAGACACATGAATGCTTTGCTGCTTAAACAGTTCTTCCGTGAGATATCCTAGTTCATCATTCTTAAGTTCCACATTTTATAAAACCCTCAGACATAGACACAATTCAGCCAATTTTTTTGCTATTGTATTAAAAGAATTACCTTTACTCCAGGTTCCAATACCTTGTTCCTCATATCCATCCGAGACCTCATCAGAACGGGCTTTACTGTCCATATTTCTACCAAAATTCTGCTCATGACCACTTACCTATTCTCCAAGAGGATTCAGACTTTTACCACAGCTCTCCTCTGCATTGGACTGTCACCAGAATTGTCCTTAATTCTTTGCACATGACAATTCAGGCTTTTTCTAATATTTTCTTCCAAACTTCTCTAACCTCTACCTATTGCCCAATTCCAATGCCACTTCCACATTTTCAGATATTTGTTATAGCAATAGCCCTACTTCTGGCTACCAATTTTCTGTATTAGTTTTTTATTTCTGTTGTTACAACAGAATATCACAGATTGAGCAATTAATAACAGCAGAAGTTTATTTAGCTCACAGTTCTGGAGATGGGCAGTCCAAGAGTATGGTGCTGGCATATGGTGAGGGTCATGCCACGGGAGAAGGATGGACAGTGGAAGTGAGCGTACAATATGGAGAGGGGAATCTGGCTGAACTCAGCCTTCTTTTTAGAAGCCCATGCCCATTATAGCAGCATTAATCCATTAATAAGGGCAAAGCCCTTATGACAGAATCATCTCTTAAAGTACCCACCTTTTAATATTGTTACAATGACAATTAAATCTCAACATGAGTTTTTGTGGTGATATTCAAATTATAGCCGTTAATCCATATATTTTATGCTCTTCAAGAGTCGTATCTGGATCTGACTGAGCCATGTAGAAAAGGAATCCTGGGTCGCTGAACTTAGAATGATCATATTGGTTCTGTGACATTAGCAAGATGCAATATTGAGTTGTTACCTTTTAAGTTAGTAGTTTGAGGGTTATGAGATGGAGCAAATGAATCACATTAAGCAAGGGCTCATTAGGAATTCTATACGAAAAAGAGGAAATACATGTGTTAGGAGCAGCCATAAGATGGAATATGTAATTGTTAACTTTTTGGCTGTGGCTAATTCCAGATTTTTTAAAAACATCTCTTTTCAGCCTGACATATATTTTCAGTTCTATACATGATCCCAAACACCTGGCCCAAGTGGATTGAACCAGAGGCAAGTACTTATTCCAAGGCTTTTGCCAGACTGTGTTCTATAGCCACAGCTGTCAGTCTATGGATAAACACCTGATCTGGGCATAATGAAGTGAAGTACGAAAGTCAAGAATGTGATCAGTTCTCCAGAGAAAAGAACATTGAATTAGGAGCAAGTCACAAATCTCTGACTTCTACTCAAAATGTATAAGTGTATTCAGCCTGGGATAAGTCACTTTATCTCTCTGGACCTAATTCTCTTCATATGTAAAAATGGGGGTTTCATACTGAGATATGAATTTCCAGGGTGTTTTCTATGGAATGTGAATGATCATCATGCAAGAGAAAAAAGGAAAAACTTTGTTAGATATGTGCTTACTAAAGCTTCTTTGTAATAATACTTCTCAAAGCATTTAATATAATATTGTGCATCGTAAACCTTCTAGAAAGACTACAATATGCAATATTTCTTTCTTTTATCCCAGACCATTGTTCCCACTAAGCCTCTCACAGTTCCATGTTTCCATGGAACACATTTTGAGAAATGTTGGATAAGATCTTTTCTGAGATCCTCTGCTGCTCCAAAATACCATGGATTTCATGATACCAACATCCACTGACTTTTCAAACAGCCATTGAGGAAGAAAGCATTTAATATTGGACCGACACCATTTGAAAACAGCCCCTTATTTCAGTTGGAAATCTTGTAAGGCACCTGGATCTATTGCTTGTACAGTGCCAAGCAGGCAGCTTGACTGAATTTTTGTTCAGATCAGGCAAGCCTGTTGGCATTGAGTAGACACGGAGAGTGTGCATTCCTGGGCTCCTTTTCCATTAGCCACGCAGCAGCTGCAGTCCATGGCTGAACTGTTCTTCATCTTAAGTGGGCATGTGTCCAGCAGCATTGAAGAATATAGAAAGGAAAGAGAGGAGAGATGCACTCCCTATTAGAAAATGAAGGACAGCAAACTATTGCCTTATCCTTAACTGAAGGAATCCTGAAGTGTGTACCCAGAATTTCAATATTTGAAGACATTTGAACAGTCATCTCATCCAACTACTAACTGGATATTTCACATCTTATTGACACTGTGTTAGATATTTGTCTTGATAAGAAACACATTAACTACAAAGCAAACTAATGTACCCATAGATATCTAATAGGCAGAAAAGTCTCCTTTTGTTTTGGGTTAAAATGTGACTCCCTACAGATTTCATTTGTTGGTTTAGTTCTTCCCTATGGGGTCATTTGGAATAAGCCTAATCCCCTAATCATATGATAGCCCTAAAAGTCAGAAGTCGAGTCACCCTGTAGTTGTAAAGATCGGATAAAATTATGCCAGTCAAACTGCTTTGTAAGTGTTCAATGGCATAACAGACAAATATAGAATATGATGGTCAGCATACATTACAACCTTTTCTTCTTCAGATCTCAAAGTTTGGGTACACAATTCTTGCCTAGGTCACTGGAACACTTAATATTAAAAAGATATCTCTATAGTGAAAGTATGCAAGATATGTAACATAATGCTTTGTTAACATATGCGTACATGTTATAACTGACATTGAGCACTTAGAAATCCTCAAATATGTATACAACAGCTGAAGTAAAACCATATACTGACAGGGAGTTACTGTCTGAAGGTGAACCATATAATGAATTCTGCAATGGTCAGTCGGTGAGGCACTCAGAGGAGGGGCTCAACCCGGGATTTGATCTAGGGCATCGTTTGATCTGTGGCCAACTTGGTCACAGATATCGATTACAGCAAATTTTATGAGATATGCATATCATTAACTTAGTAACATAATATTTTGTCTCTATGGTGTTTTGTTTTTTTAAGTGTATAAATGTAGCTAACATGTGTTTCTGCCAGTGAGAAAGATTTCTTTGGGTGAATCGCCATAAAACTTGGGGGGAGTAAAAAGCTTTCAAATGTTCCCACTACAGAAACTAAATATGCATTAATCAATTCTTTTGAAGTTTTCCATGAATCATTTTATACCCTAAACCCTAAGGGACTTTAAAAAAAACCTTTAAATTCCTATAATTACATTGAAGAGTTGCTCATTTAACTCCATCTCTTCTCAAGACCTAAAATGCCAGCAAAATAGCAAATGTTTTTAAAATCTTAGGTTTAACAGGTTTTAGTATTCCTTCTGCTCAGATATATTCTCCTTCTGTTCAGA
This sequence comes from Rhinopithecus bieti, assembly GCF_001698545.2. Taxonomy (NCBI): domain Eukaryota; kingdom Metazoa; phylum Chordata; class Mammalia; order Primates; family Cercopithecidae; genus Rhinopithecus; species Rhinopithecus bieti. The sequence continues at coordinate 5,928,651 of NW_016804690.1, forward strand.
GAATTCAGTATATTTTGAGACTGTTCTGAGAAAAACTTAGATCAATTACTTCTTTTTTCTATTTTGATCATTTTAAGAGATAATTTTTTTTCTTTTTTTTTTTTTTTTTTTTTGAGACAGAGTCTCGCTCTGTCGCCCAGGCTGGAGTGCAGTGGCCGGATCTCAGCTCACTGCAAGCTCCGCCTCCCGGGTTTACACCGTTCTCCTGCCTCAGCCTCCCGAGTAGCTGGGACTACAGGCGCCGGCCACCTCGCCCGGCCCGGTTTTTTTTTTTTTTTTTTTCAGTAGAGACGGAGTTTCACTGTGTAGGCCAGGATGGTCTCGATTTCCTGACCTCGTGATCTGCCTGTCTCGGCCTCCCAAAGTGCTGGGATTACAGGTGAGCCACCGCGCCCGGCCTAGAGATCATTTTTATTAAATCACTTGTTTTATCTCAGAAAATGGGTTTATTATTTAATGAATTGACCTCAAACTATCTTGCCATTCCTAGGACAAATTTTCGCTAATGCCTTATCAGAAGGAAATGATTGATTACTCTTTGTGGTAAGAAAGTCACATACTTTCCAGCAAATACTCTGAAAACAAAAATCTGGCAACCTCTTTAGCCTTCTTCATTTTTTTCTCAGAAATTGAATTTTGTTTGATTTATTTGTTAAAATAGGACTGAAAACACCACCTAAAATACTATGAGTGATCTGGAAATAAATATATATGTAGAACATGTATCTAAGTAAATTCAATAGGCCTCCATCATTATCTAGTAAAATTTTCTTTTTTTTTTTAATATATTATACTTTTAAGTTCTAGGGTACATGTGCATAACGTGCAGGTTTGTTACATATGTATACTTGTGCCATGTTGGTGTGCTGCACCCATCAACTCGTCAGCACCCATCAATTCGTCATTTCTATCAGGTATAACTCACAATGCAATCCCTCCCCCCTCCCCCCTCCCCATGATAGGCCCCGATGTGTGATGGTCCCCTTCCTGAGTCCAGGTGATGTCATTGTTCAGTTCCCACCTGTGAGTGAGAACATGTGGTGTTTGGTTTTCTGTTCTTGTGATAGTTTGCTAAGAATGATGGTTTCCAGCTGCATCCATGTCCCTACAAAGGATGCAAACTCATCCTTTTTTATGGCTGCATAATATTCCATGGTGTATATGTGCCACATTTTCTTAATCCAGTCTGTCACAGATGGACATTTGGGTTGATTCCAAGTCTTTGCTATTGTGAATAGTGCC
>NW_016804690.1:5933344-5954189 GCF_001698545.2 Rhinopithecus bieti
CTGTGCCCTGTCCCCAGAGGTGGAGTCTACAGAGACAGGCAGGCTTCCTTGAGCTGCTGTGAGCTCCACCCAGTTCGAGCTTCCCAGCGGCTTTGTTTACCTACTTAAGCCTCAGCAATGGTGGGCGCCCCTCCCCCAGCCTCACTGCTGCCTTGCAGTTAGATCGCAGACTGCTGTGTTAGCAATGAGGGAGGCTCCGTGGGGGTGGGACCCTCCCGGCCAGGTGTGGGATATATTCTCCTGGTGTGCACGTTTGCTTAAAGCGCAGTATTGGGGTGGGAGTCACCCAATTTTCCAGGTGTTGTGTGTCTCAGTTCCCCTGGCTAGGAAAAGGGATTCCCTTCCCCTTGCGCTTCCCAGGTGAGGCGATGCCTCGCCCTGCTTCAGCTCTCACTGGTCGGGCTGCAGCAGCTGACCAGCACTGATTGTCCGGCACTCCCCAGTGAGATGACCCCAGTACCTCAGCTGAAAATGCAGAAGTCACCGGTCTTCTGTGTCGCTCGCACTGGGAGTTGGAGACTGGAGCTGTTCCTATTCGGCCATCTTGCTCCGCCCTCCTAGTAAAATTTTCTACCCAATGTAGGAATACAGAGGATTCCTCAAAGGTAAATATTCAATTTTGGTTTCTTCCATTCATCTGTTGATGACAGATAGATAGATAGATGGATAGATACATAGATAGATAGATAATCGGTAGATTCTGACAGGAAACACAGGTCTCTTAATCAGAGGACAGACTGTTACTCACAGAGCATCTTAGGATAGGTTTTCCAGTACCACATAGGCAACAAATTGAGAGAAAATGTTCACTTGAGCATTTATCAGGGTTGGACCACAGGAGAGGAGCTCAGAAATTATGAGTTTCAAAGTTTATACAGAGTGCCTGGCACATGGGCCTAACCTCCCTTCCGGAAAAAGAAAGTACTTCACTCTGGACTGTAAACAAATATTCCTGGGTGGGGTGGAGGGAGGAAGTTTCTTACAACCTTGGAATGTAAGCAAGTGACTCCAGGGTAGATGTTTTTAAAACTTGTACAATACACATCATCTCTTCCTTCCAAGACATGTTTTCTATTCAGTTATCCTTGAACCAAGTTCACCAGTGTTCTTTGCTCACAAAGCCTGGACCATACAGGAACATGGAAATGTTCATGGAGTTCCAAACACTGTCTATCCATTCATTTATCCAAAGTTTCTTGAGCTCTTCATAGATCTTCTTCTACACATACACATATTACACATATTTAAAGTATAAAAAAGCTATAAAACCTGACCATTTTCCTTGGATATCCGCAATATACAGTTTGCATACCATTGTAACCTGCAGTGGCAAGAGGTTTACTGCTTCACAATGCAATTCATTATATTTTTGAAACATTCACATTGTTAACAAATTCTGTCTTACACTATACTTAAGTCTGATTCTATGTTATTTTAATTTTTTTGTTGATTTATTTTAAACCCTGTAGAATAACTGGAAAGAATCAAACACTAGTATAATTGATAAATTTTAAATAAATTTTATTTAACTGTTTCTTATCAAAAATAATTTCTGAACATCTCACCATCCTGATTATTTACACAATATATGCTCTGGTTTGCCAATGATCTACTTAAAATATGTTTCTTAAAAAATATTCTAGGTCGGGCTCAGTGACTCATGCCTGTAATCCCAGCACTTTGGGAGACCAAGGCGGGCAGATCACGAGTTCAGGAGATTGAGACCAGCCTGGCCAATGTGGTGAAACCCCATCTCACTAAAAATACAAAAATTAGCCAGGTGTGGTGGTGGGCACCTGTAGTCTCAGCTACTCGGGAGGCTAGGTAAAAGAATTGCTTGAACCCGGGAGGTGGAGGTTTCAGTGAGCAGAGATCACACCACTGTACCCCAGCCTGGGCAACAAGAGCAAAACTCTTGTCTCAAAAACATATATATACACACTAGATATTTTTTACCAGTCCAGGATGCAATAAAATGACTACCTCCTTTTATCTGTATGTGACACACCTATCTTGGCAGCCTATCAGACTATTTAATTGTCTTTAAAAGCTGTCTTTTCTATATCTAAATAAGTTATTTATGAGGAATCTTGGCTTAGTCCATAAATATTGCTTGATAATAACCATCATGAAATAGTAAAAGTTATTATCAGAGATTTTATTCTGCTAAAGTTACTCTTAATTATATGCACCATAATTCAAATAATGCTTTGCACTTTCTCATTAGTTCATCTGTTGAATAGTAGGTTGCTTATAAATGTTAATTGTGCCAACTTAATTTTATTTAATATATTTAATATATTCTATTTAATATATTCATAGTTGGCAATGATGTGTTTTTTAAAAATAAGTATTTTAATTTATCCTGTCTATATTTAGTCTGACTTCATGAATAGACATTGTTTGGACGAATGGAGGTAAGATGGCGCACTTCCGGGTTCTTCATCACCAACTTTTCCCGCGCACGCAAAAATGCAGCCGGCGCCCGGGAAGGTGCAGACCAACCGGGCATGTGCCAGGTGACGTTAATCCGAAGAGACCAAGATTTACCTGGTCGCACCTACAGAACGCCCCCCGACACGCCCGTGCCCCGCCTAGTGCCCTCCCACTCCTAGAAAAGCCGCTCCCGGCAGACCCACCGCACAGACTTCCCAGCCCCCCACTCCTGTCGGGACTGTATTAGGAACTCCGTCTGAGAGCTCTACAGGGCGACTCTCTTGGCCTCCTTTGCCGGAGGCCGACAGACCTCTCCCTACCCACCTTCTTCCCTAAAGCTAGGTGACCAAAAAATAAATTTGCAGTTTTGCTCCTAGCCTTGCCTACTCGCTGGTTCTTTTGTGCTCGCTCTGGTGGTCTTAGAGAAAAACAAATCAGACATCATAATAATTTTAACTTGAATCTAATTTCTATTCATAGTAGAAAGACAAGATCTACTTAAGGTGAATTGAATATAAAAATTACTCTGAAGTTATAAAAAAATACTTTAAACTCATTCGGACAAAAATTTAGAAATCATTCATAAACAAGTATTTATAAAGTACTTGTATGTTCAACATACTGTTTTGGGCAATGAGAATTAGACAAAATTATCTGGAATTGTGAACAAAATCCTTATGAAGCTGGCCTTCGTGGAGAAGAGACAGAGTATAAACAAGACAAAGTAAATAAAGTTTATTGTATATTAGATAATGATAAGTGCTAAGGGATAAAGCTAATGCAGAGAAGAGAGACAGAAGGGTGAAAAGGTTGAGGGAGTTGGAAATTTAGATAAATTTAAAGGTGTTCAGGAATCTGTGATCCTAATGTTGACCTTAATTTCAAATTCCATATCACTTTAAAATTAAAGAAAAGCTTTTAGAAAATTTTCTTTAACGATTTAGTTTGTTATTGATGTTGTCGCTTTTTAATTCAGAAATTCTGTTTACTGTTTTCTAGCCATGTCTCCCTCCTTGCTGACTTTCCTGTTATAAGAAGTGGACAATGTGGGAAAATAGAAGGTCCCCATTTGATGGGAATTCCTAACAATTTTGCAAGGGGACACAAATCACATTAGAAAAAAATCTCTCAGTCCAAGCAACAAAAAGCAAGAATGTGTGAAAATATGACAACTTGGAATTAAAATGTGGAAATCACAGATGTTCTAAGGCTGTTTGTGTTTAGCCACGACGACATGAAATCAATTCAGACACATTTTTCATTTTTTTTTTATCCTAGCCTGGCTTTGCCCCACTCTCTAGTGCTAAGCCCATATATCTCTGTGCTCTCTTATGTGTTCTCAGAGAATGCAAATTTATTTGAACACTGGCCTGAACAAACCAAAGCAAGGAGGACAAATAGACTTGAAGTAAAATCACACATGATCTTCCAATTCCAAAGTGAATTGTTCTTGAGTTATTCCTTCCCCTGGCACAAGTAATTTGTGAGTTGATTAAATGCAGATTTGTTTTCAAATGACAGCATTACCTTTTTGAAGCTCTTTTGAGAACTAGGAGATAATGGAAGCCTGATTCTTGCTATTTCAGTGGATTCGCCTTTGGAAATTCTGCACAAAACTTCATCTCTCAGTTCACATCCCTTCTCCATGTAGCCTTTGCTAATCAAGCCAGTCTACCTTGAAATCTCTATCTGCCCTTCCTCTGGCATTTGTCCTACACGTATGGATTTGTTAAATGTTCATGTTTTGCTTTATTCCTCTAATACGAAAGTTTCTTAAAGCCAAGAACCTTTGTTTAAGCATTTTCCATATCCTTCGTCGCACTTAAAACTTAAGGGTTGCTCGATAATTACTTCCTATGGACTGATTATTCTTTCTACTTTGCTTGGAGGCACCTTTTGTATTCAACATGGTCATAGTGCAACATCACTGTGAATTTTTGGGAAATGACAGCAGCAGCTAGACCAACTGGAGTCCTGGCCATAAAGGTGATGGCCATAAAGGGGAAAGAGAAGGCTTTTAATCAAGTCCTCGGGCAGCTGTATTTCCTAAGAAGAAAATCACAGACAAACCAGACAGAAATAACTTTAACTTCAATCAGAACAATTTTGCTGGGTTTTTTAAATTTTATTTTTATTTTTCTAACCATGAGCAATTTAGGAAGAACTTCTGGCAGAATTTTAATCTTCCAGCCATACTAAAACCCACAGGAAACAGCCAATCTAGTGCAAAGGCAAGCCATGACAAAGGCCGACCCAGGGAATGATCCAAAAGTAAATATATATTGGAGCTTTGGAACATAAGATTTCATTTTCTTTGTTAGCAGATTTACCTCCTCCTCCATGACATTTATCTTGGATTCCTATTTATAAGGTGGAGTCTCAGTGAATACTGTCCCCAAGTCTTGTGCTTAAGAGAAGGAGCTGTGTAAAATTATTACTTGAAATGACTACAAATACGTCTTCTACTTAATTCTAGAAGGTTTTTAAATTATTTTTTGTTATTTTTGTTATACTTTAAGTTCTGGGATACATGTGCTGAATGTGCAGGTTTGTTACATAAGTATATACGTGCCATGGTGATTTGCTGCACCCATCAACCTGTCATCTATGTTAGGTGTTTCTCCTAATGTAATTCCTCCCCTAATCCCCACCACCCTACAAGCCCCAGTGTGTGATGTTCCCCTCCCTGTGTCCATATATTCTCATTGTTCAACTCCCACGTATAAGCGAGAAAATGCAGTGTTTGGTTTTCTGTTCCTGTGTTAGTTTGCTGAGAATGATGGTTTCCAGCTTCATCCATGTCCCTGCAAAGGACATAAACTCATCCTTTTTATGGCTGCATAGTATTCCATGGTGTATATGTGCCACATTTTCTTTATCTAGGCTATCATTGATGGACATTTGAGTTGGTTCCAAGTCTTTGCTATTGTGAATAGTGCTGTAAGAAATATACATGTGCATGTGTCTTTATAGTAGAATGATTCATAATCCTTTGGGTATATATCCAGTAATGGGATGGCTGGGTCAAATGGTATTTCTGGCTCTAGATTCTTGAGGAATAACCACACTGTCTTCCACAATGGTTGAACTAATTTACACTCCCACCAGCAGTGTAAAAGTGTTCCTACTTCTCCACATCCTCTCCAACATCTGTTGTTTCCTGACTTTTTAATGATCGTCATTCTAGTTGGCATGCGATGGTATCTCATTGTGATTTTGATTTGCATTTCTCTAATGCCCAGTGATGATGAGGTTTTTTTCACATGTTTGTTGGCTGTATAATTTCTATTACAGAGAAGAATTAGAAGATTCCATTGTAAAACTGAAATTCTTCATTCTTGCTCAAACTTGTTGCAAGAGTTAGTTGATTTGGGATACAATACTGATGCAATTCTCTCAGTTGCTTTTTCCCTGCTTGCATTTTCTTCTACTTTTCCCAGACCTAAAGTCCATCAGTTTTTCCAGTTTCCTGGTTGGATCATTTTATTTCAAGGTTCCTTCCTTCTCTGGCATCCCAGGTCCTCCACACACTAGCCATCCTCTCAACAGAACCAGTCACTTCTACCTCCTTTCGCACTAACTTCTGCTCAATTTTACCTGAAAATTCTCAATCTTGATTCATTCTAATCATTTTCTGCCTCATTCCCTGTCCCTAAATTGTTGAAGGTAACTGCTTAACTCTGGAAATATGCCTCTAAATGCACAGTTCCCTAGTGCTGTGGACCCTCTGCACTACTCGACCATCCTTGCATCACTCTCTAGTCATTCTCCTTTGCCATTTCCTCATTGTTAGGTTTCGAATCCTTCATGCTCCTGTTTAAGTTCTTATATCTTTTCTCTCAGTAAATGCTACCATGTTCTTTCGAAGTCCTGGGCTTAAACATCTAAATTCATTGCTCCTATGCCTATTAAATCATCATTTCCTCTTTTCCTGTGATGGCCCCACTTTCTGATTTCTCCCCTGCAGTTTTCAAAGGGAAGGGACCCCTCTTTTTGTTCAAGACTTATCTTTCCATCTGTAAACCTACCCCCTTCACTATTCCCTATAAAGCTGAGACATGCTCGTTGGTTATCTTCTCTCTATTGTTTTCCCTCTATTCCCTCTGCTGATGCTTTCTGCACCATTTATAAATATGCCGGTCTCCTCTATAAGACAAAAATTCATAAAATTTGTGCTGCACCAGCTACTGCCTTAAACTTTACTTCAATTCAAATCTCAGCTTATATAAAGAACGATCTACACTAATCATTTCCTTCTTAGCTTCCTTTTGCTCTCTGTAATTTAATTTTTTAAGAAAAACATTTTATATAAGAACCTATGTGGAAAGTGCACAAATCTTAAATGTACAGCTTGATTAATTTTCACGAACAAATCTCCACCTGCATCTGTGAAGTCCCTTTTACAACTACTTTACAGTCACTAGCACTCAACATTCACCCACTTTTAAAATCACTTCTTTTTAATATTTTTTAAATTATAAAATATATGAATACAGAAAACTGAATAAAATATAAATTTACAACTTAATGTAATAATATAAAGTGAAAGATGTTTAACGTAGCATTCAGGTACAGAAATGAGATGGTGTCAGCTTCCCAGAAGCAATTCAACCCTTCTCCTCACTCTACCATCCTCTTCCTAATCACAAGCTGTGTGTGTGTGTGTGTGTGTGTGTATGTGTGTGCGTATGTGTGTGTGCGTGTTGGTGGGTGAGGGGACAATTATCTTGGCTTTTATAGTAATCATTTTCTGCTTGTCTTAACAGTATAACTGCCTAAGTATTTAACCCTGAATAATATAATTTCATTCATTCTTTATATAAATGGAATCACACGCTACATGTATTGGAGGATCTGGCTTCTGTTGCTCAATAAAAATTATGCTTAAAGATTTCTCTTTTTTTGAGTGAAGGATTGATGTATCCTTTTTTTTTTTTTTTTTTTTTTTTTTTTCTGTGTGGTATCCTGTACCTATTAGTACACATTTCTATAGAATATAAATCTAAAAGCAGTAAGGCTTGCAGTATATAAATCTTCTACTAAGGCTTGCAATATACAAATCTCCAACTTTACTAGGAAATGACAAACTATTTCCCAATGAGTTTGACTACTTTAGGTTACCCCTAGCAATTAAGGAGTTTACTGGTTAATCCACACTCTTACCATTTGGTATTCTCAGATTTTTTTTTTTTTTTTTTTTTTTGGAGGGGGGTTTTCCTCTTCACCCCAAACGGGGGGGCGGGGGGGCGTTCTTGGCTCACTGCAAGCTCCTCCTCTCAAGTTCACGCCATTCTCCTGCTTCAACCTTGCAAGTAGTTGGGACGACAGGCACCCGCCACCACGCCCGGCTAATTTTTTGTATTTTTAGTAGAGATGGGGTTTCTCCATGTTAGCCAGAATGGTCTTGATCTCCTCACTTTGTGATCCATCAGATTTTCTTTTATAATTTTGGCAGTCTAACTTGGAATTGCCTTCTTATGAAGACTGTTCAAGCTCTTCCTCTATGATTTATGGATTTGCTTTTTTTCTTTAAGTTTTTACTTATAGGCTTATCGTACCTCTTTTATATTCCAAATATGATGCTTCTGTCAAATATATGTATTGTAAGTATTTTATTCTGTGGCTTGGCATTTTCTTTATGCTATACTTTGACAAACCACTTTTTCATATTGTAATGTCATAAATGTATTTTTTTTTACTTTATGATCTATAGATTTTGTGTCTTGTTGCAATATTTTCTGCCTCCAGATCATGAAGATATATCCCTGTATTATTTTCTAAAATTTGTCTTTTTCTTGAGACTGAGTCTCTCTCCATTGCCCAGGTTGGAGTGCAGTGGCATGATCTTGGCTCACTGCAACCTCCACTTCCTTGGTTCAAGCAATTTTCCTGCCTCAACCTTCTGAGCAGCTGGGATTACAGGCACGCACCACCACACCCGGCTAATTTTTGTATTTTTAGTACAGACGGGGTTTCAGCATGTTGACCAGGCTGGTCTCAAACTCCTGACCTCGTGATCCACCCACCTTGGCCTCCCAAAGTGTTGGGATTATAGGCGTGAGACACTGCACCCGGCCTAAAACTTTTTTATGTTCAGATATGTAGTGTGCTTACAACTCCCTATTATGTACGTGTAACAGATTGCAATTTTTACCATTCATATAAGTATCTGATTTTACCAACATCACTTCTTTAAAAGACTGTCATCTCCCCAGCTCCTCTCCAGGGCCATCTTTGGCATATACTGAGATCTGCACATGTTTGGGTCCACTTCTTTGCTTTCTATTTCATTTCATCCAACTATTTCTATATTCCTCTATCTTAATTACTATATCTCTATAAATCTCCATATCTGCAAAACAAGACTGTCTCTCTCCTATACTTTCTCCTTTAAATATGCCTTGTTTATTCTTGGCTGTTTGCAATATTGTTTAGAATAATTCTTAGCTAAGCTACTTGATACTTTTGATATTAAAGCAAGTTTTCTTCTTAAAATTATCTATTTTTTGCTAGCATATAAAATGATTGCTTTGATATACTGTTGATATATCTAGCAAGCTTGATTAAAACTCTCATTAACGAACTAGAAACTTTTGGATTTTTATGTACATATTATATCATGTTGTGTAATGATATCTTTCTTTCTTTCTTTCCAAACTTTACACTTTTTACTTTATTTTCTATGCTTTACTAAAGTGTTTAGGACCTAGAGTTCAATATGAGTCATCATATAGAGTAGTGTATTAGTCCATTTTCATGCTGCTATAAAGAACTACCTGAGACTAGGTAATTTAGGAAGAAAAGGGGTTTAGTTGACTCACAGTTACACAGATTGTACAGGAAGCATGGCTGGGGAGGCCTCAGGAAACTTACAGTCATGGTGGAAGGTGAAGGCAAAGCAAGCACATCTTCACATGGCTGACAGGAGAGAGAGAGAGAATGAAGGGGAGGTGCTGCACACATTCAAACCACCAGATTTCATGAGAACTTTATCACAAGACAGCAGTAGGGGGATGGTGCTAAACCATTAGAAACAACCCACATGAGCCAATCACCTCTTATCAGGTCATTCCTCCATCATTGGAGATTACAATTCAATATGAGATTTAGGTGGGGACATAGAACCAAATCATATTGGGTAGTATTGTTTTAAATCTTAAAATTTGGAGTGATTTATTACACAGTAACATATCGTGAAAGTTGTTTTTTTTTTTTTTTTTTCTTTTTTTTTTAGTTTTACTTTGGAAATTCTAATGTTCATCTTTAACTTAATCAATAACTTTAACATCTAACCAGGAAAAAAAGAACCATAGAGAACTTTAAGTTCATTTACCCACCTTTCCAAAGTATGCTGTTATTACAGTATATTTTAATTATTTTAAAATTCAAGCAATCAGTATTATTACCGATTTTATTTATTTATTTAATTTTTTTTTTTTTTTTTTTGAGACGGAGTTTCACTCTTGCTGCCCACGCTTGAGTGCAATGGCGCAATTTCAGCTCACTGCAACGTCTGCCTCCTGGGTTCAAGTGATTCTCCTGTCTCAGTCTCCTGAGTAGCTGGGATTACAGGCACCTGCCACAAAGCCCCGCTAATATTTTGTATTTTTATAGAAATGGGGTTTCACCATGTTAGCCAGGCTGGTCTCGAACTCTTGACCTCAGATTTAACCACCTGCCTCAGCTTCCCAAAGTGCTGAGATTACAGGCGTGAGCCACCGCACCTGGCCTATTACTGTTTTTATATAGTCAATATTAATTTAAAGTTCTCTGCACATTTACAAGTCTCTCTTTTCTTACTCCTTCTGGCAATTTGGACATCCCTTTTGAGATCATTTTATTTTACTTGAAATACGTGCTTTAGAATTTTCCTTTGTGTAGATATGTAAATGTCAAACTTACTGTTTTTGTTCATCTAAACATGTTTATTTTAGTTTGATTTTGATGGATTTTTTTTCTCTGGGCAGAGAAATCTAAATTGGTAGCTTTTCTTTTCTTTTTTTTTTTTTGAAATGGAGTCTTGCTCTTTTCTCCCAGCCTGGAGTCCAATGGAGTGATCTCGACTCACTTTAACCTCTGCCTCCTGGATTCAAGCAATTCTCCTGCCTCAGCCTCCTGAGTAGATAGGATTACAGGCGCCTGCCACCATGCCTGGTTAATTTTTGTACTTTTAGTAGATATGGGGTTTTGCCATGTTGGCCAGGTTGGTCTCGAACTCCTGACCTCAGGTTACCCACCCGTCTCAGCTTCCCAAAGTGCTGGGATTACAGGTGTGAGCTACCGTGCCCAGCCGCTCTTTTCTTTCAGAACATATATCATTGTAATGATATCTGACTTATGTTTGCTAAGTCACTTCTTTGTCTAGTTGTTGCTCCTTTGACGGTAAATAGGGCATTTTTTTCTCTTACTGATTTATAGATTTTTGTTTTCTCTTTGTCTTTAATATCTTGGAGTTTCAGTAGCAAGAGAATAGATATGGAAATTTTGTATTGTGTTTGAGATTTATTTATCTGTAGATCTGCATTTTTCTTTAGTTGTGAAAAGTTCTCAGCCATTGTCTTGACAAATACTGTCTCTGCCCTTTGGTTCTCTCCTCTCTTTTTGGGATTCTGATAAAGCTTATGTTATCATTTCTGACTTTATTCTACTCACAGTTCCACAGGTTGTAGGAGGCTGTATAGAAGAGAGTGTCTTGCTGTTTTCTCAAATATCAGTGCTATTTTCTAAGACATTTTGTCTGACCTGCCTTTCAATTCACTGATTCTGTCTTTGCTGTGTCTATTCTCCTGCTAAACATGTCCGTTTAGTTTTAAATTTTAGTTATTTTTTTAATTCTGGAAATCATATTTGTTTAAGTTTAATATGTTATTTTATAGTTGAGTTCTCTGCAGATATATTCAATCTTTTAAAAACACAATTTTTTGTTTATATCTGGTACTTTCAATATCTAAATATTTGCTGGTCTGTTTCTGTTATTTTGTATCTTTATGTTCACCTCCATTTATTAAGTATAATTTCCTTGTATGCCTGGTTATTTTTGCTGTGTGTTACATGTATTACATAAAAATAACAATTTATAGAAATAATTATTGAGGCCTACAATATGTGAATATTTATCCAGATATAATTTGCTATTGTTCCTGCCAGATTGCTGGATCTCTTACAGTTTGAGTTCACCTCAAAACAAGGTCCAAAGGTGCTTTTCATTTTTCTTTTCTTTCTTTCTTTTTTTTTTTTTTAAAAGATCGGGTCTCGCTTTGTCACCCAGACTGGAATTCAGTGGTGCCATTATAGCTCACTGTAGCCTGAAATTCCTGTGCTCAAGCGATCCTCCCACCTCAGCTTTCTGAGTAGATAGGACCACAGGTGTGATACATCACAATTGGCTATTATTATTATTATTTTGTGGAGATGAAGTCCAACTGTGTTGCCAGGGCTGATCTCTAATTCCTGGCCTCAAGCAATCCTTCTATCCTCCCACCTCAGACCCCACAAGTGCTAGGATTATAGGCATGGGCCATTGTACCTGGCCCTCAAAAGGATTTTAAATGATTCATGGGAATATTCAGTTAACCCTTACCTTACCATAGCATTATAGTCCTTTGGTTCTTCTGTGTGTGTAGGCAGGTGGAAGGTGTCTTCTGCTTTTATTTCTGTCCTTATCACTTGGTAAGGCTATCAAGATTAAAAATAAAATTACCAGGTTCTGCAAACGCTCTCAAAATAAACTAGCTAAGTATTCATTTCTCTAGTTATTTTTTTTCACTTTGGATTAACATTTCCTTACTTAGCCTCTTGAATTCTTTTCAAAAATGTTTTGATGCTTTTGAACACATATTTTTGTTATTGTTTCTTTCCAGTGGGAAGAATGAACCAAATGGCTTACTATTCACTCTTCACGATAGGTGATATACTCATTTCTAAAGTCTAAATTTGATGTTGACAAATTGCCCTGCACAGGGAGTGTACGAATTTGCACTGTCACTAGTAATGTATGAGAGTGCCTCTTTGTCCTCATCCTCATCTATATGATATATTACCACACTTTTGAATCTTTGATAATCTGATAATTTTGTGTAGTTTTAAATTTTAATTTATTTTATTATGAGTAAGAGTGGGTATTTTTATTTATTTAAGGTGAATTTCAATTTCTTTTTTAGCATTTTAATATTCTCTCAGTTTGTGTCCTGTGCTCATTCTTCTTTTTGGTTGATGATCTTTTGGATTTGTAAGAGTTATTTTTTAAAAAGTAAGTTGCATATTTTTTATAAGTTGTTATGGTTTGTGTGTAGTTTGACCCTCCCAAAGCTCATGTTGAAATTTAGTTGCCAACGTATGGTGTTGGGAGGTGGGGCATTTAGGTGGTTAGGTCATTAAGATGGGTTAATGTCTTTCTCACAATACTGGGTTAGTTCTTGCAAGATTGGATTAGTTTCCTTGAGAGTAGGTTGTTATAAAGTTAGGTTGCCCCTTGTGTTCTATCTCTTTTGCACAGGCTCCCAACAACGTGATGCCATCTGCCATGTTGTGATGCACAATGAGGTCCTCGCCAGATGCAGTCACCCAGTATAGAAACTTCTCAGCCTTCAGAACTGTGAGACAAACCTCTTTATTAAAATAGATTATCCAGTCCCAGGTACTCTTTTATAGCAACAGAAGATGACCTAAGACAGTTGTTATGTTTTCCTGATATATCATCTGTCTTCTGATTTTCTTTATGATAGTTTGGTAAGGATAAACTGACTTAATTTTTTGTAGCTGAATTCATCAATGTGATTTTTGTAGTCTTTGTGTCACACACATAAAGGTCTTTCATATTCTGAAATTATAAACTGATTTCTTTCTCCATTACTTTTATGATTTTATATTTTTTACTGTTGAATCTTCAATTTTCTTGAATTTAGTTTCAGTGATAAAATGTGAATCCATTTTTGTCCAGATGGCTTCCCCACTGTCTAATCACCATTTATTGAATTATCCATCTTTTCCCTCACAGATATTTGACATATATTATATGATGCCACTGTTATTATATACTAATCCCTAAGTATTTCTGTCTATTTCTGGACTTCTAGTTTGCTACATTTATATGTCTGTCTGCTCAGGTGCCAGCACTGCCTCATTTTACTGTTAAACATTTTAGTCATTTAAAAATATCTGTTGTGCTATTCTTTTATCAAAAATACTCTTCTGAATTTTCCTTTTAAAGTTTTCCATATTAACTTTAAAACTAATTCCACAGAAAATTCCTTGCTATTTTATTGGAATCAAGTATTATTTATAGATTAATTTTGAGAGAATTTATTGTTTTATGATGTTAGATTTTCCTATTCAAAAATATGATATGCTTTTCTATTTATCTAAGACTTCCTTTCTCCACTGGTAGCATTTTAACATTTTCTTCATACAGATTTTATGTGTTTCTTGTTAAGTATATTCTTTACTACTTCTCTCTTAAAGAGACTTTTTTTTCTTAAAGAGACTACATACTACAGCAGTTGAAGTCATAGCCTATGGATTCAGACTCCCTACATTTAAATTATGGTTCTAAAACTTACTAGCTGTAGAAACATGAACAAGTTAATTAAATGCTTTGCCTCCATTTCTTCATTTGTACTACAAGCCCGTGAAAGCTCTCAGAAGAATACCTAGTGCATAATAAGCATTCATTATTAACTCATTGTTGCTGTTGTAGATGATTGTCTTTTTTCCATAAATCTTCCAACTTTTTATTGTTTACATAAATAGAAACTATTGGTATCTGGTTATACTTATTTTGTATATAGTCAGCTTATTAAAACTCTCACTGTTTGGCAATCATTCTCCTAGCTGATTTTCTAAGTACTGTGTATAATCATATGTGTTTCAAATAATGATATTTTATTTCCTTCTTTCCAATTTTTGTATTCCAATTGTTTTCTCATTATTTACATTGGCTAGCATTTCCAGAAAGATATTTAAAACTTCAGAAGATAGAAATAATAACTATAATCTTCCTTCTCTTTGATTCTAAGACTGTAGTTTCTCCTAGTTACCTGCTTACAGTTTTGAGCAGACATTTTTCACATCCTTTGCTGGATTTTCTTCCTATAGATGTCCTTATATCTAGAAACTCCTGTTTCTAGATACTCTCTTTGTCCCTGACTTCTCACTGTACACATCATCCCAGGATAATTCTTCAATTAATACTCAAATTATAATGATTCACAAAATTGCATACCCGTTCTATATATATTTCCTACAACTGTTATGTCATATATTCACTTCCCATTGGGTTTTTCCATCAGGATGTCTCAGAAATACTTAATAGCAACATGTCCAAAATGGCAACATGTTCAAAATGGAGCTCACTTTTACTAACTCTCCTACACACACACACACACACACACACACACACACACACACACACTTTGCTTTATGGCAACCACATAAATATAGTAACTAGAGCTAAACACACAGGCTTTATCTTAATTCATTCCTTCTTGCTATACCCTAACCCCATTAAACACTAAGTCTTGTGGACTGTCTCTCAAGATCATTTCTTATTCTCTAGCTGAAGTTTCTTATTTCTTTTCACAGCAACTATCATCACAGTCTTATAACTGACTTCCCAGTGGGGTGACCAACTGTCCTGGTTTCCCTAGGATTGGCAGTTTTCCGAGGATGCATGGCTTTTTTTTTACTAAAACCAGAAAAGTTTTAGGCAAAACAAAATGAGTTTATCACCCAGCATCCTGGCCTCCAGTATCACCCCCTTTTTGTAATTGAAAGTCAGAGGTATGTTATGGAACTTCCCTCAAAAAGTGCACAGGCACGCATGTTTTGCATTTAATTTCCAAAATTTAACTGATAATCTGAATCTATAGGTCAGTTGACCACAGGTTTAAAATATTTAAATTTGAGGTTTTAGGGCCGGGCGTGGTGGCTCACACCTCTAATCCCAGCACTTTGGGAGGCCAAGGCAGGCACATCATGAGATCAAGAGATCGAGACCATCCTGGCTAACACGGTGAAACCCCGTCTCTACTAAAAATACAAAAAATTAGCCGGGTGTGGTGATGGGTGCCTGTAGTCCCAGCTACTCAGGAAGCTGAGGCAGGAGAATGGCGTGAACTCGGGAGGTGGAGCTTGCAGCGAGCCGAGATCGCGCCACTGCACTCCAGCCTGGGTGACAGAGCGAGACTCCGTCTCAAAAGACAAAAAAAATAAAATAAAAAATTGAGTTTTTAAACAATCTTCCGTATGACTTTCAGAATGATCTATTTAAAACTACAAATTTGACAATGTTATTATTATTCTAAACATTCTCCCATGGCTCCCCATTGCCTATAGCATAAGCATTAAATTCTATAGAATACGTAAAATATTCTTTGTGATCCAAGACTTGCATTCATTTATCATTGTATCTCCGAGTATTTTCTCATACCTTCTCTCTTGTCACAGTGAATGAATGACAGTTTCCTGAAGGTGCCATAGTGCTCCTTTATATGGTATGCAATGCCTCTCTCACCATCGCCATATCTGCCTTAGAATACTCACTTTGTCTTAGAAAACTCATTCAAGGATCTTCTTTTCTCTGAGACATTGTCCTCCCGAATCATTCCAATTTGTCCTGCCTTTTTCTGTCCTATTGACTGGAGTTGGTGCACACTTTTAACACTTGCCACGTACTGAAATTACCTTTTACAGCCCTTTCTCTGCAAATACACCAAGATTGAGGAACAGAAGCAGTATAGTATCTTACCCTACTTTATATCCTTAACTTTTAGCACAACGCCTGACACATTCTGGATTATCAATAAATGATTGTTAAATGAGTTAATGAATGAATGTGGCAGGAATACAAGAATCATCTTACTATTCTTGGATAGGTATTTAACTGATAATCTACACCTCACTGCTTAAAATTGTGTGTACTTTTAATAAAGATTGTGTGAATTAACAACATGTCACAATTACCAATTTTCTTATTAAAATATGGGTATGTGACACCTTATGTCTCTGTTATTAGCATTCTACATAATAGGAATAAAAAATACAGTACTGAACTAAAATTGCTGCCTTTTACATTGCAGCTGAGCCTTCCCAAGGGGTCTCATTTGACACTGACTCAGAAAGCCAATCTAAAGCAGTTTACAAGAGAGACTAGGAAATATTACAGCAAGTAACAAGAATGTAATTTCCAGTACTAAAGAATTACATTATGCAGGCATATAAAAGTCATCTTTGTAATAATCAGCTGAGTTTCCTTTTTTGTTCAAAATTCAAGCCCTTAAAAAATTGATCACAGAGTGTTTTAACATTTTGAAGTCTGCTTTTGTGCCATCGTAAAGCAAAGTGAACATGTATAAGTGAAGGTACTTAATTGTGTATGTGCTTTTAATAAAAATTAGACTACCTTAATTAGGCCTATGATTTCCAGTGCATTTTAACACACAATTCATCAAACGCAAGTAAAACTGAATTTGCAACCAGAGAATTTTGCTGCGCTCAGAATGTCCTTTGTAGTTTCTTTCTGGTGAGTACTGGTACGCTACGTGATGAGCTCTCTACACTGTGTTGCTCTTTGTTGTTTGTCTACATCTCCAAAATTCTAACAAAATAAGTTAGAAAGTAAATTAGCTAATGAACAGTCTGGTTTTATTCCATGGTGAGACATGTAGCTTCAGGTGAGGGTTGGCAGTGCAGAGGATGAGGACTCGGATGTGCATAGGAGTCCCTGGAAAATAGTCACTGCCTATCAGAATGGGAAGCAAATGAGAAATTGGTGTTCTCAGGGAAGAGTTGAGAAGAAGTAAGCTATTAGATGTCAAATAGAAGTAGGCAAGATACAGATTAAGAAGCTCAATTAAGGTCACAGATTAAAATGCAAAAAGACGTTTGGGATCAAGGGTGCAAAGGTCTGACAGGTAAAAGGATAATTATGCCATAAGATTAAAATTATTATCTGGAATGTCAATGGACTAAAATTCAGTCTTTACTTTCTGCTGTACTCCACAAGTTCAAGAGTCATAGAGAAAGTGTACAAACTCCATTGTCTACTTAGCATTAAAGTCCTCTCTCCAATTGGGGCAGGTTTCAAGCTGGCAGCCTGTAGTGGGAAAGAGGACCTGGGTGGCTTTACCTCCTCCTCTTCCTGCTCACCTCCTTCTGTATTTGCTAGTTCTTTTCCTCTTTTCAATATTGTTGTAAGAGAAGGGAAATGAGGACCAGGAATAAGCTGATTTTTATCAAGCTGGATGGCTTCATGCTCTTTCTCTCTCTCTCTCTCTCTCTCTCTCTCTCTCTCTCTCTCTCTCTCTCCCCGCCTCCCCCCCACCCCCCCCCCCACAACTGGTTAAAATGTAGACCAGGGAGATTATGGGTGGTTTTGTGGGCTATTGGGGGTTTTGTTCTTCTGCTCACCCAGGAAGATGTATCTCTACTCTAGGTTATCACCTGCAACCGTAAGTCCTACCTGATGATACATCTCTAACCTCTCTCTGTTGAATTTGGCTCACCTCACCTGTCAACCATTTGGTTCAGGAACTATGCAGGACCTCTCTCCCATGACACTGCCGTTTTCTACAGGAAAACACTTATGGCTTCCTGATAAATTCTGAGAAACAGACTGAATCTCATGCTACCATACCATTGTCCACCAACAGAACATTTGGCTGATAGAAAACAGACTCCAATCTATGCTTAATTAAGCTCTCTCTTGCATAGATCAGACGACAGTTTTCTGTCTCTCAGTGGCAAGAAACATTTACCATGACTCTCTGAATATACCCATTGAAGTCTTTCTTTATATGTTTGGAGTAAAAGGTAGCATCCACCATGTTCCCTTCAACTGGGGAGTATGAGAACTGCGGCATGGTATCTGCTCGTTCCAAAGAGGTCTCCACTCATATTCTCCTTAAATCTTTTACCTCTCCCAAGTTTACCTTCTTGAATCTGTTGAGTGTTTCAGGAAAATGAAACAGGCTCTTGGGGTCATTTTCTTTGTAAATTTGTATGCAATGACAGAGGTGATCCATCTCACACTGGCTCTGGTGTACTGATAGTTATCAAAAAGAGTCACATTCTAAATTGCTACTTCTTTTTTTTTTTTTTTTTTATACTTTTAAGTTCTAGGGTACATGTGCATAACGTGCAGGTTTGTTACATATGTATATTTGTGCCATGTTGGTGTGCTGCACCCATCAACTCGTCAGCACCCATCAATTCATCATTTATATCATGTATAACTCCCCAATGCAATCCCTCCCCCCTCCCCCCTCCCCATGATAGGCCCCAGTGTGTGATGTTCCCCTTCCCGAGTCCAAGTGATCTCATTGTTCAGTTCCCACCTATGAGTGAGAACATGCGGTGTTTGGTTTTCTGTTCTTGTGATAGTTTGCTAAGAATGATGGTTTCCAGCTGCATCCATGTCCCTACAAAGGACGCAAACTCATCCTTTTTTATGGCTGCATAGTATTCCATGGTGTATATGTGCCACATTTTCTTAATCCAGTCTGTCACAGATGGACATTTGGGTTGATTCCAAGTCTTTGCTATTGTGAATAGTGCCGCAATAAACATACGTGTGCATGTGTCTTTGTAGTAGAATAATTTATAATCCTTTGGGTATATACCCAGTAGTGGGATGGCTGGGTCATATGGTACATCTAGTTCTAGATCCTTGAGGACTAAATTGCTACTTCTTATCATTCTGTGGCCAGCAGTTCCAAACCCCAACTACAAGTTAGAATCATCAGCAAAGCTTTTTAAAAGTGTGGATGCCTGCTACTCCTTTTCTCAGGCTGAAATTCTGATTTAATTGATCTAGTTGAATATTTGTATTATTTTAAAAGCTCAAATGATGATTGTAATGTGCAACAAGGGCGGAGAAGAACTAATACAAACAAATGGTGACTTACTGCTTCAACCAACATCTTTGGATGGAATAGTCTGTACTAACATTTTCTCTGTGTTTATAGACACAGCCCTAATCACTCTAAAAACTATTCCTAATAATAAATTAGTTTAAAGAAACATATCCCGAGTTCTCTTAAGAACTCATTATGACTATTTATAGAAGGATTCATTTCTGTGCCAAATTTAAACTCATTTGGTTGATATATTTTAAACCATCTTCATTCAAACAAAGTGGAAATCATGCTCATCAATTGTATTTATATATACCCATGAGTGTTCCCAAGTATGAATGTTTCTTCTCTGTTGAATATCTAATGCATGTAAATTTTGTTTTGATTCCTATCCTCTTACAGCTTTACAGAAAATAAACTAGGAAGAGAGGAAAAGCTGAAGAAAATAAACAGTTAATCATTTCTCTTTGGGGAAAAAAAGACAAGCCCATCTAAAGGAAAAGAATAACACATGAATAATTGAAAAAAAAAAAAAAAAAGCACCATTTCATTATCAATTCTGTCACCGTTTAAGATGAATTTTCCAAAGAGAGTAAGATGGTCTCCTGACATTCTTATTCCAGGAAGTCTTTCAGATTTTCCACAAAGTCTTTCCTACACTTAAAATTAAATGTTTCCCATGTACAGAGCCGAGACTGATTGTCTAGTATTATCCCACCTTAAGTGCCAAGTGCCTTTAGTATCCAATTTTAACTTTAAAGGGAAATAAAATCCATTGATTATTTTTCCCAGCAGGACTGATAACTCTCAAACATCATTAAAATTGAAAAAATAAGTTTAAAAAGCCTGTTTCTCTGCTCCCTGAGGCTAAAAACTTCAAAATTTTATCCCCAAAGTTCTACTTTAGGGATTAATTTTACAGATATTATCAGGCATATAAACAAGCTTATGTGTGTATGTGTGTGCATATACACTAATTTATTAAAACATTGTCAAAATAACAAAGAATGTGAAACAGACTAAATATCAATGAGAAAATAGTTAAATGAGTGATGATAGTAAAGCTATTAAACACAATGACATTAATCTATGTAGACTGATAAGGAAAAATTTGTAAGACACATTGTTAAGTTTAGAAGGAACAAAGCATATTCAATATATTTATGTCTCAGAGTGTAGGTCAAAAATATATAAGGAGTATACAAATATGTTTCTATGCAGATGTAAAATTTCAGAAAGAATATGCAAATATCATGAACAATGGCTCCCTTAAGGAAAGCATCTGTTCTATGATCTGGGAAGGATACTTACTTTTCACTATATAGCTTTTCGAACTGTTTGAATTTTTTATCATGTGCATGATACAACTCTCAATTTTTTTTTTTTTTTTATTATACTTTAAGTTCTAGGGTACATGTGCATAACGTGCAGGTTTGTTACATATGTATACTTATGCCATGTTGGTGTGCTGCACCCATCAACTCGTCAGCACCCATCAATTCATCATTTATATCTTGTATAACTCCCCAATGCAAGCCCTCCCTCCTCCCCCCTCCCCC
>NW_016804690.1:5957699-5969058 GCF_001698545.2 Rhinopithecus bieti
CAGTATTGGGGTGGGAGTTACCCGATTTTCCAGGTGTTGTGTGTCTCAGTTCCCCTGGCTAGGAAAACGGATCCCCTTCCCCCTTGCGCTTCCAGGTGAGGCGATACCTCGCCCTGCTTCAGCTCTCGCTGGTCAGGCTGCAGCAGCTGACCAGCACCGATTGTCCGGCACTCCCTAGTGAGATGACCCCAGTACCTCAGTTGAAAATGCAGAAATCACCGGTCTTCTGTGTCGTTCGCGCTGGGAGTTGGAGACTGGAGCTGTTCCTATTCGGCCATCTTGCTCCGCCCCCCAACTCTCAATTTTTTTAAAAAAGCTACTCTATTACAAGTACTAGTAGCAAATGGTTTTAAAGCACCCTTAATACCTTATTTTCCTCCAGAACTAATTTACCTTGCATAGCGCATAGCTCAAACTTTGTATCCTTTTACCAACACCTCACCATTTCCCCCTCCCCTTAACTCCTGACAACCACCATTATACTCTGTGCTTCCATGTGTTTGACTATTTTAGATTCCACATCTAAAATGAAATGACGCAGCATTTTATTTTCTATGTCTGGCTTATCTTGCTTAAGATCATGTCTTCCAGATTCATTAATGTTGTCAGAAATAGCAAGATTTCCTTGTTATGGTTGAATGGTATTCCATTGTATATACACCCCATTTTCTTTATCCATTCATCCATCAATCCATCGATGAATACTTAGGTTGTTTCTTTGTCTTGGCTATTGTGAATAATGCTACAGTTAACATGGAGGACAGATATCTCTTTGGCATACCAATTTCAAATCCTTTGAATGCATACAGAAGTGGGATTGATGAATCAAATAGTAATTCTATCTTTAATTTTTTAAGAAATCATCATGCTGGTTTCCACAGTGGCTGCACCAATTTAAGTTTTTGCCAACAATGTACAGGGTTCCCTTGTCTCTGCTCACTCATCAATAATTGTGTCCTTTGTTTCTTTGATAATAGTCATCTTAACAGGTGAAAAACAATATCTCATTGTGGTTTTGATTTGCATTTCCCTAATGATTAGTGACGTTGAGCACCTTTTCGTATACCTGTTGCTTATTTGTATGTCTTCTTTGGATAAATGTCTATTTAGCCCCCTTGGCCATTTTAAATCAGGTAATTTGATTTTTTGCTATTGAGTTATAGGAGTTATATATTTTGGATATTAATCCTTTATCAGATATGTGGTCTGCAGATATTTTCTCCCTTTGCATATATTGACTTTATATTTTGTTGTGTGAAAAATTTTAATTTGAAGTAATTCCACTTGTATATTTTTTGCTTTTGTTGTCTGTGTTTCTGGGCTCGTGGCCAAGAAAACATTGTCTAGGTCAAAGTCTGGAAGCTTTCCCCCTATATTTTCTTCTAAGGGTATTATTACTTCAGTTTTAAGTTTTAAATTCATTTTGCATTGACTTTTGTATATGGCATGAGATAATTTTTAATTTATTATTTTGCATGAACATCACTTATTGAGGATACCATCTTTTCACCATTATATAGTTTTGGCACCCTTATTGAGGACCAGCCAAACATATATTCATGGATTTATCTTGGAGACATTTTGTTCCATTGACCTCTGTGTATATTTTTATTCCAGTGCCATACTCTTGTGCTTGTTATAGCTTTGTAATGTGTTTTAAAATCAGGGAAAATGATGCCTTCAGTTTTATTCTTTTTTTTTCCAAATTGCTTTCCCTGTCCGGGTTCATTTTGTGGCTCCAAATGAATTTTAGGATTGTTTTACTTCTGTAAAAAATATCATTTGGATTTTGATAGGAATTACATTGACTGTAAATTGCTTTGATAAATAAGGACATTTTAATAATCTTAATTTTGTCTAATCTATGAACACAAAATGTCTTTCTAATTTTTTGTGTCTTTTTACATTTCTTTTACCAATATTTTGTAATTTTCAGCATGTAAGTCTTTCATATCTTTGGTCAAATATATTTCTAAGTATTTTTTTCTTTGGGATGTTATCATAAATAAAATTGCCTTCTTAATTTCCCTTTTGTTATTAGTGTAAACATTTAGTGACTTTAAGGCAGGTTTATCTCCATGTTCATACATTGTATCTACACATGTATTCAAAAATGTTCAGTAAATATTTCCTGAGTGCTATTCAGTTATTGTTAACTGAATAACCACTAATTTCTATTGCTTTCACAGCAACCTCTGGAAAAGAAAGTGTCCCCCAAAATCCATCCATTTTAACTCATTTACTCATTCTTCATTCATTCACTCACCCAATAAGTTCAATTTAATAGATACCTATCTTGTACCACATAAACCTGTATAAGAAGGTTGGCACGTACTTTTTCTGTAACATAACACAATAGTCACAATACAGAAAATGCTAAGATGTCCATCAAGCCAATCTGACACGATGTCAGAAAGGATAGGCCAGGAGACAGTGTTCCTATGGGCCTCACATCATTGCAACTGTGTTCTTTCTTGGAAAAGTAAAAGAATGAGTTCATTCATTTATTAACTTATTTATTAAAGATTTATTATTTTAACTCTCTGCAAGCACCATTCTATGGGCTTTCTCAGAATTTAAAGTTATGCAAGACACAGTCCCTATCACTGGGAATTTAGAGCCCAGATCTATTTGTCTGACATTTTTTAGCATTTTAGAATTTATAAAATGTTTTCATTAATTACCTCATTTGGTTCTCAGAAGAAATCTGTGAAGTGGATATAACAGATATTGTTTTTCTTAAGTTACAAACAAGAAGTCAAGATTTTTGAGAGAGTAAGTGCCTTGCTCAAAGTGGCTGAGCGAAAAGCAGAAACCAGTGTGCCTTTTGCTACACACACCATATTCTTTCTCAGCCATCCCTGCATTTTAGTGTAAAAGTAATAGTGAGGTAGAAGGTGGGATCAACTCCAAGATGAGACTTGGACACTGAACCAGTTTAAGGACTAGCTAAAACAGTTTACTATTGCTGTGGCAACAACCAGAAGTTACTGCCCTTTTCCATGGCAACAACTGGGAAACCTGGAAGATACTACCATTTTCCTGTAAATCTCTGCATAAACCATCCCGTAATTTGCATATAATTAAAAGTAGGTATAAATATAACTGTAAAACTGCCTCTGAGCTGCTACTCTGGGCATACTGCCTATGGGCTATCCTTGCTCTACAAGGAGCTGTATCTCTCTTGCTGCTGCATGCTGTGACTTCACTCAAAGTTGCTATTTAACATCACAAGCTTGTTCTTGAATTCTTTCCTAGGTGAAGCCAAAAGCCCTCCCAGGCTAAGCCCCAATTTTAGGTCTCATCTAGCCTGAATCAATTGGACCTGCAGTTGGCTGGTTAATTGAAAGAGCCTGATAAGGAGAGAATCAAGAAAGTAATGCATGCATACCCTCCACTGCTTATTTGAATTTAATAAATGTACATTTATTTGCCCACCTTTTAAAAAATAGACCCATGGCTTGTGTGTGTGTGTGTGTGTGTGTGTGCCTGATTAAAGCTCACATAGTCTTAAAGATGCATATGTTGAAATTCTAACTTCCAATATGTCAGAACGTGACTATATTTGAAAACAGGGTCTATAAAGAAATAATTTAGATAAAATGAGATCATGAAGACTAGCCCTTGTCCAATATGATTGATGTCCTTATAAGAAGAAATCTGGGCACAAGTAGTTACAGAGAAACGACCATGTGAAGACACAGGGAGAAGATAACCATCTAAGCCAAGGAAAGAGGCCCTCAGAAGAAAGCCATCCTGCCAACACCTTGATTTTGTACTTTTAGCTTCCAGGACCATGAGAAAATAAATGTCTATTGTTTAGGCCACTCAGTTTGTGGTGCATTGTTACAGCAGCCCTAGCAAACAAATATAGGGCACAGCTCACAGATGGTCTAGACCCGTCTGGCACTTCTGCTAGTCTGACTCCAAAGCCTGTGTTCTTCTTACCTTAGTCTTCAAAGAGCTTTAACTGAGCCTCTCTCTACTCTCTACCCAAGAGAACAGTGACTATTGGCTGAATCATCATGGCTTCCATTCTCTAATTAAGGGATGTGTAAGTGCCAGGAGTTTTCCATTCAGTAGAGGAACCGCTACTCTATAATGATTATGATCTTTTAATTTATGATGACAATGATTAGGGCAGAGAGAAAGTTTTTTAAGTGCTATACTATATTAGGGGAGTAAAAAGGGAATTGCATGACAGTGTTTCAAAGCTTCTGAACTCTAGCTTCCATAGATGACTGAGGCTTTACTCAAAAGCTAAGAATGGTATTTTTGGATTGCTTTACTGAGAAACAGACAGAGAGAGAATGCTATTTGATACAGAAAAAGCTCTGCAATGAACTAAAGGAAGAAAGGAACTCGCTAAGTTAGATATTAACTTAAACCACATCAATTTGGCTAAGTTTGAGATTCTTCTACTGTGCAATGCATGTCATATTTCTTATATAGACACAGGATTTTTGCATTCTTTTATCATGATGTCATGATTTTGCCTAACTGTGGAAGTTGCTAAGCCAATACTAAAAACAGCACAAATCAACTTGTTCTATTTGTTCTAAGACTTTCCCTTTGTAATATATGAATTTCCTATAACCTAGAATTTATAAAGTGAACCAAAAGTCACCTCCATACTTTTCCCATTTTCAGAA
Source organism: Rhinopithecus bieti (assembly GCF_001698545.2). NCBI lineage: Eukaryota > Metazoa > Chordata > Mammalia > Primates > Cercopithecidae > Rhinopithecus > Rhinopithecus bieti. Next base: position 5,962,352 of record NW_016804690.1, read on the forward strand.
CCCTATTCTACTAGAATAATTCTTTTATAATAGTTATTTAGGATTTATCAGGTAAATCGTGTTATGTAGATATCTATGAAAAATGTTTTTACTTGGCTTGGGTGAACATCTATTTTCTCACTTATTAAAGAATGCAATGTTAGTCGGGCATGGTGACTCACGCCTGTAATCCCAGAATTTTGGGAGGCCGAGGCAGGTGGATCACGAGGTCAGGAGATCGAGACCATCCTGGCTAACACGGTGAAACCCCGTCTCTACAAAAAATACAAAAAAATTAGCCGGGCATGGTGGCAGGTGCCTGTAGTCCCAGCTACTCAGGAGGGTGAGGCAGGAGAATGGCATGAACCCGGGAGGCAGAGCTTGTAGTGAGCCAAGATCACGCCACTGCACTCCAGCCTGGGTGACACACCAAGACTCCACCTCAAAAAAAAAAAAAACAATATTAAAGGAAATTATACTGACATCATATCTTATCAATTTCTTAACTTGATAGTGTTCTTGTCCTGTGAAGAATTCATATATTTTATCTTTATTTATCAATAATAAATTTAAAGTTTTAAGTATCTTTTTTTAAAAGGGTATATGAGAATGTTGCTAAATATCTTTCTTTTCCTTCTTTTCCATGCTCAATACCTGGTCCAGGATCTTATCACCTCTTTCTAGATTATTGCTATAGTTCTGCAAGCTGTTCCTTTGCCTTGAGTAGCTTTCCCAGTCCAATTCATCCTACACATTGTTGCCAGATTCATGATTCTAAGCCAGATCTTTGTGTTAACTTCCCCATGCAAAAAGCTCCCATAGTTTCCCATTAACTAGCTGCAAGATAAAGTGTACATTACTAAGTTATCCATAATCTGACACCACTGAACTTTTCAAACTTTCTAGCCTTAACTACTAACACCCCCATTCTGAGCCAGCCAAACTGGTTTCCTGGACTCCTACAGAACTAACTCTGTATAATATTTCTTCTTATAATTAGTGCAAACATAGTTTTTAGCCATCAGTTGTCATCCAAGTGCTTTAGCTAGATGCCCAAGCATCTTAAATGTCCCTTGTTAAGTAATATTGTCAGTTTCTTGAAGGCAGAGTCAATGCTGTTTGCTTCATTGTATACCTCACAAAGATTAATGTAAATAATTTTCTAGTGCTTTCAAGAGATATTTTTACATCCCCTGCAGAGGATACAAAGGTGAATAAGACATGGTTTCTGCCCTAAGAGTTCACTTCTAGAAGGGAGATAAATAAAAAGATAAATGTAATGTAATATGAAAGTTCTAGTCTAGAGGTATAAATAAAGGTTAGTGAAAGCAAAAGTTTGTGTATGGAGGCAGTGTTGGGAGTGGTGAGGAAGTTCTCATATGACAGAAAGTTACTGAATCGTATTTGAATAGACTTTAAAGGAGAAATATAATTTTTCTAGCCAGAAAGGAAGATTTGAAATCAGAATTATACTGTTCTCACTTTTATACATCTGTGCATCTTAGGAAATACTCACTGGGAAAAGTTTGAGAGGTTTATTATTTGCTCCTACCAGAAACCTTCAGATTCTTCTGTTATAAAAGAATGTTTCTGTCAGTTTCTCAAGTCAGGCCACTTCTACCTCGACTTAGTTGGTGGAACTTGAGAAATGTACATAGCTTAAGGTTAGCATTCTGATTTCTTTGGGCTAATTTCTTTTTCAATCCATGGCCAAAAGCAGGTGGTCACTTCTCAAACCACCTCCCTGAGCCTTTCTGTGGAGATCTTCCAGAACTTTCCAACCAGAAGCCTTACGCAAGGAGCTCAGTTCTAGTTCCTCACAGAGCGTATGTTATGCATGCTCAACCTAGTCCCTACCTGAAGGTGGACATAAAACCCCAGTCCAGTTTTATAAACCACTGAGGGTCATTCAACTTTAATTCCCACTGAATTTCCCTGATTTTGAGTTTCTTTGTTTCTACATGTGTGAAATTTTTCTTTCTAGTTATACACACACACACACACACACACACACGTACACACACACACATACATATACATATAATTTGTGGTTATATTTAATCTACATTTTTGTGTGAGTGAAATAAAAAAAGACTCCTGTGTTAGTTCAGCCTACCATATTGGTTGGAAATCTTAAGATTTCTTTTAGGCTATGTCTTAGGATTATTGTCTAGGACTAACACATTGGGTCAAACGGCAATAACATTTTAGTAATATAGGATGCTGCTGTAAATTCCAGAAGGAGATATATGACCAGAAATATAATAGGACCATCTTTTCAATAGAATATTTTGTTCTGCAGCCTTATCCACAAACAGGTAAACATCTTGACCATGACTTGGAAGAAGTCATCTACTATACATATTTTTCTCTCCAGGAGCAAGTCCTCATAACTTTCTTGGTTGTCCTAGTAGTATTTTCTCAACATATGAGGCCTATAGAGACTTCTTTATAAAAAGATGACATACTGTCTGATGTCATGCAGCTTTTACCCTAATTCAAATGTCAGTAAGCTTTTTCTGTAAAGCTCCAGATAGTAAATATTTTTGGCTTTGTAAGCCATATGATCTATAACAACTTCTCAATTCTGCTTCTTAATTATAGCATGAAAACAACCACAGATTATAAATAAATAAATAAATGTGGCTATGTTCCAATAAAATATCACATAGAAATATAGATGTCAAAGTGGATTTGGAAGATGGGCCATAGTTTGCCAACTCTGCTGTAATTGAAGAAACAAGGTGTATGTAGCGATCAGTGTTCTCCAGAGCAACGGAAGATCTGTATCTATAGCCACAGCCATAGCTGTCTATTGAAAGGGAGGCAGGAAGCAGAGAAAGCAAGAGAGAGAGAAAGAGAGAGAGAGAGGTTTATTTTTAGAAATTGGCTCACACAATTCTGGGGACTTGTAAGTATGGGCTGGCTGGCAAGCTGGAAATTCAGGTAACAGTTGTTGTTTTCATCTTGAGTCCAAAATCCATACAGCAAACCACCAGGCTGGAAACTCAGGCAGCAGTTGATGCTGCAGTCTTCAAGCAGAATTTTTTCTTCCCTGGGAAATCTCAGATTTTGCTTTTAAGACCTTCAGTGAATTAGATGAGGCCCACTCCTGCTACAGAGTGTAATCTGCTTTGCTTAAAGTCAGCTGATTGTAGATGTTATCCACATCTAAAAAATACCTTCACAGAAACATATAGACTATTGTTTGTCCAGACAACTGGGTACCATAGCCTGGCCAACTTTTCAGTGATAACCACTACAATACATACAGTAAAATAAGTATAGACAAAGAAATAACATAATTAGGTATCACAAACTGTTATCGAATTAAGTGCTAAACCACTGTATAAAGAGTAATGTGACTGAGAAGGGTGACGAAATAAAGTGTTTTAATTAAAAAATAATATACTTTAATCATAAAATAAAACAGCAGATTATAACATTTAATATGTGTCAAGCAGTGTTCTAAACATCTGTCATATATTGTCTCATTCACTTCTCATAAAAACCTGATTATGTAAGTCCTTCTCTTGTTCTCACCTTGCAAATCATATTGAGACAGGGTTTACACATCACCGTAACTGACCAAGTAATTGTAGTTTAACAACACTTTCTGGCTTGTGATACTCTATCAAACAGTTTCCTTAAAAAGAATCTGCTTGATAGAACCCTCCCCTAGTCCCCCAAACCCCCGACAGGCCCCGGTGTGTGATGTTTCCCTCCCTATGTCCATGTGTTCTCATTGTTCAGCTCCCACTTATGAGTGAGAACATGCAGTGTTTGGTTTTCTGTTCTTGTGATAGTTTGCTGAGAATGACAGTTAACTAGCATGAGTTGGTATTTCATTGTTTTGATTTGCATTTCTCTGATGACCAGTGATGATGAGCTTTTTTCCCATATATTTGTTGGTCACTTAAATGTCTTCTTTTGAGAAGTATCTGTTCATATCATTCACCCAATTTTTGATGGGGTTGTTTCTTTCTTATAAATTTCTTTAAGTTCCTTGTAGATCCTAGATATTAGACCTTTGTCACACGGATAGATGGAAAAAATTTCTCCATTCTGTAGGTTGCCTATTCACACTGATGATAGTTTCTTTTGCTGAGCAGAAGCTCTTTATTTTAATTAGATCCCATTTGTCAATTTTGGCTTTTGTTGCAATTGCTTTTGGTGTTTTAGCCATAAAGTCCTTGCCCATGCCCATGTCCTGAATGGTATTGCCTAGGTTTTCTTCTAGGATTTTTATATTTTTAGGTTTTACATTGAAGTCTTTAATCCATCTTGAGTTAATTTTTGTGTAAGGTGTAAGGAAGGGATCCAGTTTGTTTTCTGCATATGGCTAGCCAGTTTTCCTAGCACCATTTATTAAATAGAGAATCCTTTCCCCATTGCTTGTTTTTGTCAGGTTTGTCAAAGATCAGATGGTTGTAGATGTGTGGTGTTATTTCTGAGGTCTCTGTTTTGTTCCATTGGTTTATGTATCTGTTTTGGTACCAGTACCATGCTGTCTTGGTTACTGTAGCCTTGTAGTATAGTTTGAAGTCAGGCAGCATGATGTCTCCAGGTTTGTTCTTTTTGGTTAGGATTGTCTTGGCTATCCGGGCTCTTTTTCAGTTCCATATAAAATGTACAGTAGTATTTTCTAGTTCTGTGAAGAAAGTCAATGGTAGCTTGATGGGGATAGCATTGAATCTACAAGTTACTTTGGGCAGTATGGCCATTTTCATGATAGTGATTCTTCCTATTCATGAGCATGGAATGTTCTTCCATTTGTTTGTGTCCTCTCTTTTTTTCATACTTTAAGCTCTGTGATACATGTGCACAACTTGCAGATTTGTTACATGGGTATACATGTGCCATGTTGGTTTGCTGCACCCATCAATTCATCATTTACATTAGGTATTTCTCCTAACTCTATCCCTGCCCCAGCCCCCACCACCCCTAACAGGCCCTGGTGTGTGATGTTCCCCTCCCTGCATCCATGTGTTCTCATTGTTCAACTACCACTTATGAGTGAGAACATGCGGTCTTTGGTTTTCTTTTCTTATGTTACTTTGCTGAGAATGATGGTTTCCAGTTTCATCCATGTCCCTGCAAAGGACATGAACTCTTTGTTTTCTATGGCTGCATAGTATTCCATGGTGTATATATGCCACATTTTCTTTATCCAGTCTATCATCGATGGGCCTTTGTGTTGGTTCTAAGTCTTTGCTATTGTGAATAGTGCTGCAATAAACATACGTGTGCATGTGTCTTCATACTAGAATGATTTATAATCCTTTGGATATATACCCAGTGATAGGATTGCTGAGTCAAATGGTATTTCTAGTTCTAGATCCTTGAGGAATCGCTATACTGTCTTCTACAATGGTAGAACTAATTTACATGCCCATCAAGAGTGTAAAAGCATCCCTATTTCTCCATGTCCTCTCCGGCATCTGTTGTTTCCTGACTTTTTAATGATCACCATTCTAACTGGCGTGAGATAGTATCTCATTGTGGTTTTGATTTGCATTTCTCTAACGACCAGTGATGATGAGTTTTTTCATAAGTTTGTTGGTGCATAAATACCTTCTTTTAAGAAGCATTTGTTCATATCCTTTGCCCACTTTTTGATGGGGTTGTTTGTTTTTTCTTGTAAATTTGTTTAAGTTCCTTGCAGATTCTGGATACTAGCCCTTTGTCAGATGGATAGATTGTAAAATTTTTCTCCCATTCTGTAGGTTGCCTGTTCACTCTGCTGGTAGTTTCTTTTGCTGTGCAGAAAGTCTTTAGTTTATTAGATCCAATTTGTCAATTTTGGCTTTCGCTGCCATTGCTTTTTGTGTTTTAGTGATGATGTCTTTGCCCATGCCTATGTCCTGGAAGGTATTGCCTAGGTTTGCTTCTAGGGTTTTATGGTTTTAGGTCTTACATTTAATTCTTTAATCCATCTTGAGTTAATTTTTGTGTAAGGTGTAAGGAAGGGATTCAGTTTCAGCTTTCTGCATATGGCTAGCCAGTTTTCCCAGCACCATTTATTAAATAGGGAATCTTTTCTCCATTTCTTATTTTTGTCAGGTTTGTCAAAGATCAGATGGTTGTAGATGTGTGGCATTATTTTTGAGGCCTCTGTTCTGTTCTGTTGGTCTACATATCTGTTTTGGTACCAGTACCAAGCTGTTTTGGTTACTGTAGCCTTGTAGTATAGTTTGAAGACAGGTAGTGTGATGCCTCCAGGTTTGTTCTTTTTGCTTAGAATTGTCTTGGCAATGCAGGCTCTTTTTTGGTTCCATATGAACTTTAAAGTAGTTGTTTCCAATTTTGTGAAGAAAGTCAATGGTAGCTTGACGGGAATAGCACTGAATCTATAAATTACTTTGGGCAGTATGGCCATTTTCACAATATTGATTCTTTCTATCCATGAGCATGGTATGTTCTTCCATTTGTTTGTGTCCTCTTTTATTTCATTGAGCAGTGGTTTGTAGTTCTCCTTGAAGAGGTCTATCACATCCCTTGTAAGTTGGATTCGTAGGTATTTTATTCTCTTTGTAGCAACTGTGAATGGGAGTTCACTCATGATTTGGTTCTCTGTTTGTCTGTTATTGGTGCATAGGAATGGTTGTGATTTTTGAACATTGATATTGTATCCTGAGACTGCTGAAGTTGCTTATCAGCTGAAGGAGATTTTGGGCTGAGATGCTGGGGTTTTCTAAATATACAATCATGTCATCTGCAAACAGAGA
>NW_016804690.1:5971114-5996891 GCF_001698545.2 Rhinopithecus bieti
TGCATCTATTGAGACAATCATGTGGTTTTTGTCATTGGTTCTGTTTATGTGATGAATTACATTTATTATTTTGCATATGTTGAACCAGCCTTGCATATGATGAAGCTGACTTTAATGTGGTGGACAAGCTTTTTGATGTGCTGCTGGATTCATTGCAACATTATTTACAATAGCAAAGACTTGGAACCAAGCCAAATGCCCATCAATGATAGATTGGATAAAGAAAATGTGGCACATATACACCACGGGATACTACATAGCCATAAAAAAAAATGAATTCATGTCTTTTGCAGGGACGTGGATGAAGCTGGAAAACATCATTCTCCACAAACTAAAGCAGGAACAGAAAACCAAACACTGCATTTTCTCACTCATAACTGGGAGTTGAACAATAAGAACACATAGACACAGGGAGGGGAACATCACACACCAGGGGCTGTCAGGGGTTTGGGGGCAAGGGGAGGGAGCATATTAGGATAAATACCTAATGCATGCATGGCCTAAAAGCTGGATGACGGGTTAATAGGTGCAGTAAACCACCATGACACATGTATACCTATGTAACAAATTTGCATGTTCAGCACGTGTACCCCAGAACTTAAAGTAAAATAATTTTTTAAAAAGTGACATGAAGCAAATGCATAAAAGGATCATTTCAATCATGCAAATTTCTAAGCTATCTCTGCTTATAAGAATGACAATATAGGAAGGAAAACCACATTTGCTGAGAGCCTACTCTGAGCTGAGCAATTTAACTATGTTATCACATTCCAGCCTCAAATAACCCTGAGACAGGTAAAAGCTCAAAGAACACACATTTCTTGATGAAGGTAGAACTGCTGGCAAAGCTCTCATATGAAGGAATGATATTAAATCCATTTCTGGGAGATCATGTTCAATTTACTCTAACCCACTGCTTTGTATTAAAGTGCAAATAGATCTTCAAGAATTTCATGGTTACCCTGCAAAAAGGCACCAACCAGCAAGTGAATTTACCACCATAGCACAATCACAGCTCACATCTATCGGACCCTTTCTATGTTCCAGGCATGGTGCTAAGCATTCTACATGCTTAACCTTGCTAAATCTTCACATGCCAAGCACACGAGGAACTTATGATTTACAGCAAGTAAGTAAGTATCTCAAGGACACGTGTGAGCAAGTGATCAAGTGAACCCTGAAAAATCTCTGTTTCTATATTCTCTGATATTACGGGAAATCTGTCACCCTTGGGTCACAGTCCTGTTCTTAAATGTTTCTCCCAAGTGTTATCTGAAGAAATATATCTTCTTTACCACAAAGGGATATTTTATCTCACGACTGTCTGCTGTACTACATGGAACACACTTTGCAACAATGAGAGATAATTTGAGGGACCCAGGTGTCCTCACAGCACAGAAAATGGGAAGAGCATGTCTGGGAGCCTTAATGACATTCTTCCTTTGATATAGTACTGTTTTGTTTTCTCTTCTGCAAGTTGGTGCCTCAGTTTCAGTAAAAAGGGGTAAGGCAAGTAGAGGGTAAGTAGTAAAAAGAGTTACAAAAGATTTAGTAACAATGATATCAGCAATAACAACGATCCCACCTCACAAGAAGAATTAAAGGATGAAGATTTATGTTGTTCTTTGAAGATGAAAAGAATGAACTTAATGTGGGTTATTTCATGATGCAGCCAAAAGTGTGGTCTCCGCCCCATCTCGGGAGAGCCCAACCACTGAGCTGCTGCTTCTTTGCATGGGAGTTACTCTGTGGACTGAAATGTATCATCCAAAGGAGGATCTTAGAAAGTCCAGAGAGAAAGCCATCCTCAAGGGTGTAGCTTCCACATACAAAGTTATTTTATTCACTTCTTTGATTCTGTGTGCCACAGATGCCCTGCCTCAGTAGTCACATAAGGAGAAAATTCCCAGTGAGAAAAAAAAAATATTTTGAGAGTCGGGAACAAATTGGAACCGACACTGATCTCAATAGCAGGCACTGGCAGGGGTGAAATTATTTTCAAACGCTTTTGCTTCTCCTGGTAAAGTAGTTAGTGTTGTATTTTATGCTAGAAGGAAAAGTGATGAAAAGTTTTAAACCCAAGGAAACAAAACCCTTGATTTGTGTCCAGTTTTTTTGCAAAACAGGATCCCATATGGCTAGTGCTGGTCTTAGTAGGTCTGAAACAAATTGGATGATGCACCTTTTAGATTTGGCTGTTGTGTTTCTCCTCATTTCTGTTAGGGTTTTGCTGCTCAGTATGCTTATCAGCCTTGCTCTGGGCTTTTAGCTGCAGGGGGAGAGGAGGCAGAAGGCCATTTCATAGCACTTTTAGTATTTTAGGTTCCAAACGCACAGATGTCCAGCGTGGCTCTGTAAGGGGGTGTGTGTGTGTGTGTCTCTGTGTGTGCAATAGTGAGAGTTGGTGTTTATGTGATAGGGCAGGAGTAGAGGAGGGGCAGGGTCAATAGCGCACGCACAGTACGCACTGCCCTGCAGCGGGCTGTCCTGTGCCATACTGTACCATTCACATCACGCTGCCCTTGAAGCAGGTCTTCTTGTGCTACAAAGCAATAGAAGACTGTTTCCAGGTTTCTGCCTGCTTAGGCCAGTAATTCCAACCCCAAGCTTAGCCACAGTCTGACTTGAAGGGGAGAGTTCTAGAGAAGGATAAAAGAAGAATTTTCTCAGCAAGTTTGTTTCGTGTGCCCTCCCAAGTTCAAAGAGAAAATTCTGTCTCATTAAAATGACTTCTGGCTTTGCCTGGGGGAATTTCAGGCTTCAACAGTTAACTTTTCTGGAGTTATAACTTTTATGCATTTCTCTTTTTATTGGATAGACGTTATGATTGGTTTTACAAGCAAAATAAACAGCTTAGGAACAAATGAAAGACTTTTTATTTCTCCTTTAACTGTAAATTCAAGAGCTTGAAATGAATTTGGCAAATAACTCATAATGCTGAGGAGAGCTGTGGCCGAAAGACAAGATTTCCAAAAATTCTTGAAAATCCAAGTAATACCGGGAATAAATCCCAATTTCAACTTGTTGAGCCTTAAGTCTGTCTTAGAACATTTTTTTTCTACCCTAAAAAAAATTGGAGAAATCAATCACAGAACTCCTATTGCGCTGTCTCTTTGCCACAGAGTGCAGAGCTGTGCTCGAGGTCCAGCTGTTCTTAACACAGCCACAGGGAGCAGGACAAGCATGTGCTACCCAGTGAGTTGAGGAAGTAACTCCTCCATGTAGGAGTTAAGACCTCCTAAAGTGCACTTTAGGGTTAGAAATATTTACATTTTTTTTCCTTACACATCTCATATTTATTTGATTATTTTTCTTTTCTTTTTTCTTAAGATCAACCCTGAATTTTTGACCTGACTGATGAACTTACTTTTGACCTTTTAAACAATTGTGCATTATGCAAAATCAATCACTGAAAAAAAACCGCACATTAATATATACCAGACAAATGATATTAGAATGGTCTTTCATTAAAGGCCCAATTTAAGTTTCATTTTTCTGTATATAAATCCTTCTTTAATCCCTCCCCATCAAAATTATCTACTGTGTCCTTTAGCTAATTGTCATTGTCCTTTGAACAACTTTGTGTGCCAGGCATTGTAACAGTGCCTGCCTTTTACATACTTGACTTTTAATTATGCAAAGATAGGTTCATGTTACCTGAGGATAACGAAACGGAGGCCTGGGGGTTAATTAATCAGCTTCTTCAGGGGTCAATGGTGGAGCAGATTTTTGAACCCAGATTTGTCAACTAGTATAATTTGTACTTTTTGTAACCACATTCACTTCTGTGACTCTACAACACTGCTGTCTACAGGGTTTTGTCAATGATTCATCAGTTACTTCAAAATCAGAAACAGGTTTTTATTAATATCTATGCACCCTTTATCAAAAGTTTCTGGCAATACTTTCAATAAATTTGTTAAAATAAGTTTATAACCTCAGTTTTATAAACCAGTTGAACAATTCAGCTTTAGCTAGTCATGATATACATAGTAAAGTTTAGGGACTGTATCTCTAATAGAAGGTACGTGGTGTGATAGCTGACATATCAAAATCCATGTAAAAATCAGCCATTCTAGTAGTAGAAGTAGCAGTAGTTGTAGTAGTAATTACCACCACCACGTTTTATTGAGTAAGTTTTAGTTGTGAATCTTTTCACTTCACATTCATTTTTACAAATTAACCTCAGGATAATCATAGGAAGTTATAGGGGAAATATTAATCTCCACGTTGCAGTTGAGGAAAGTAAAACTCAGAAAAATTAAATAACTTGTCTAAAATCAGAGTCTAAACAATTCTAGTCATGCTTTTACCATTCACATTGTAGGACATAATTGAGTCCCTCTCTATCTAGTGCATTTGATTACGCCTCTAAAATGTGGCACCAGCAAGATTAGAGCCACGACAGCAAGATTTGGAGTCAGTGAAGAGAGGCCTTCACTGCAAGAGAGTGCTAAGTAAATACTTAGTGAATGATGGAGTCAGTACAGCTTCTTCAATAATGGCATCAGTTTTGATCCAAGTCCCTGGCTACAGCCCATGCCGAACACTGATTCCTCCACCCAAGGAGTAAGCATAGGGAGCTCATATATTGTTTGTTTTCAATACCCAGGAATACTCTTAAAAATCAGCCCTTTGGAGTAAAAAAGAATAATAGCAACTATTGTTTGAGAAAACATATATTCTGTTAATTATTGTACTTATCGATTTACTCTCCTAAGGCATTGCCTTTGAATATTTTTAATGATAGTACAGTCATACTACCAGATGTTTTATAAAATATAACCAAAAAAGACAATGTCATAACATTCACCTATGAGGGCAACACAATCTACTATAGTATAGTAAATGTTTCTGACACATAAATTAGTGATAGCTTGTTGGGAAGTAAGTGTATGATGTCAGGATACTATGGAAGTCTTATTGTTCATACAAAATTTCCCCCAGCATGTTACTACTTTATGCCAAGTAGTCAGAGCAACAGAATGCAAAGTATACCAAGCCAGCTGAATATGGTAACGTGTGAAGGAACATGGCATGGTCCCCCATGCCCAGTCACCCCATGTTCCTTCTACTGGCTCAGTTTGGCAGGAGGTTTTGTGCTTTCTGGCTAGTTTTCCCTGCTTTTTATGCATTGACCCTTGTCTCTATAACTCAGCACCCTTCTGCCCTGTAATGTCTTCCTTTGTATTACTTTCATCAAGCTGTCTTTTACTTTATTTCTAAAGTATTGTTCAGTATTTCCCATGGTATTTATTTAGTATAAATTCAAAATACTTTTAAGCTTTGCTTATATTGTATCAGTATTATTATTGCCTTTACTAGTAATCTGTTTACAAAGGTGCATAGGTTTTAACTGCCCCACCCCTACTTTCTCACAAAGGGAACAATTTCAAAAATAAGAGGTCGTTTTTTGGGCTGCATGTACCACATTATGGAGAAACATCTGCATGGTTCAACAATATCACCCATCTGGGTCATAGCAGAAGAAGCATGAAGAATGTGAAATAAAAGTCTTGGGAAAATTAGTAGTACTTGTGCACTTTACACACAAGAGAAACACATAAGCGTTTGCTCTGCACACCTTTCTCACAGACTCATAAACAAGCATATACAGGTTACTTAGCCACCTGAGCCTCTGTTTGCTTATGTGAAAATTAGAGCTAATAACTCTTACTTCACAAATGGGTAATTAGGACTATATGGAATAACACAAGCTATGCATCTGTCACACCAGAGGTACTTATTAAAGATTAATTCCTCTTCTTTTTTTCGATAATCTGTTCATGCATAAGCAGAGAAAATAAGTAGGGCTTTTGGAAATAGGAGTGGGACTATCGTCTTTTTAACATTCAATGACAGCAAGACAGAACCCTGAGAGTGTGACACAACAGAAAAATTAATTTCTTTTAAAAGACACTAAAATTTTAAAAGTACAAAAATCTAAGACCATCAAAGCATGATAGTCAACTTTCTGCTGACATCATGCTATTATAACATTATTGCAATGGCTCTGAATGCAGAAGGCATTCAATTATCTTCAAAATGTTATCTTTCTGAAGGTGGGGAAATATGCAATCTACTTTAATAAGATTTTTAAGAAAATAGTTTTTATTGTTAAACACCTTACTCTCCAGGTTATATACATATATCTGTGTGTGTGTGTATGTATGTATATATATGTATGTATATATGTTGTATTAATTTATGGGGTAGAAGTGTAATTTTGTTACATGCATAGGTTGTGCAGTGGTAAAGTCAGGACTTTAGAATATCCATCACTCAAATAACACACATCACATCTAGATTATATTTTGAAGAGTTTATAAGACTCTTCATGTCTCATGATCTTCTCTCTTTCAAAACTGATGATATAAGTCAGAATTTCAGAACAAATATTAAGCAATGACTTCAGAGTTAAAATAAATCATGTAGAATGACAGTAAGTAGCAATTACTCCTGGCTTCCTTGTTTAAAATGATGCAGGGAAAAGAAAATACATTCAAATGACAGCAAGAATGACTTTGATTGGGCAGATTTAAAAAAATACACAACTTTTGAATTTCCAGTTTCTTAGAAAAAACTGTGAAGATGGTAAGTTATTATTATTATAGATAGATAATTATTATTATAGATACTAATTATTTCCTTTCGAAAGGAAATAATTAAGGATAGAAATTATTCTATTTATAGACCATTAATTTGAATGTTTATCTGTTTCTCCCTTTATTAGTTTCTATTGTTGATAACCCAAAGATTGCCCATTTTTATTTTAAAATAAGAAATAAATCAGGACCACTTTGCGTGTCATCCAATAATTACACACCCACTCCCTCAATGGCAGCAAGGTTATACACAGCAGTGACTAAGAGCTGGGATGTAAATAAGCCTTAACAGACATGTCAGATTCACGCTTTGCTGCTTACTGGCTCCTAGAACTCAGGCTAGGTACTTAAAATTTTTCTCTGACTCATGTTTTTTCTCTTCGGCAAAATTGGATTAATGTTACCTCTCTTCTGGAGTTGTTTTAAGGCTTACATTGGATGTATGCAATTGACAAAATGCCTGGCACAAAATGATTGTTACATATATTATAATGTGTTACACACACATGTAATATATACACACATGTATGTACAGTATATATTAACCTTTACAATCTTTATGAAGGGCTCAAAATGAATGACTCTATTATGCTTTGCTTCTTTCTTTTTTTAATTATGTAGTTACACAAAATCACTAAGGGAAAATGAACAAAGATAACTAAAACATAGTCTCACAGTACAGTATAATTTGCATGTGAACACTAATAATGATGAATTGTATCACTTGTTTTAAAATAGGCAATTATAGATCATAAAAATTAATTTTGATACTTATCATCTTGCTGTAAAATGCATTTGATATTACATTTTAAGTAAGATTGTGAATAAGAACACCTTAAAAGTTATACTTTAAAAAAACAATTTCTCTAAATGTTTAGATAAAATAAGGTTAAATTGAAAATTTTGCTAAAACTATATTCTGATTTATATTTCGAATCTTTTATGATATTCTAATTTTATCTTATTTTCTTGGAATTGCTTTATAGTAGGAATTGTGTTTCATGCCATCTGCATGAGACTTCATTTAGTGTATTTTAATATCTACTTTTGACATTTCAGCCAGCCTTTTCAAATTAAAAAATTCCTTTTAAATTTCTTGTTTCCATCCATATTACTAGATGATTCCTAGGACACTGTCATACCTTTTGGCTCTAATCTTGGCTTTTAACATGATTCTCAAAGGCAACTTGGCCTTCATTTTTTAATATCTCACAAAACACAACACTTGTTTAATGGTTAACTTAATATCTACAAGTGGAAGAAATGCTCTTGGCTCTTTAAAGATTTTAGTACTTTTGGTAAAAGGATCTCATGAACCAAGTTCTTGCTATCTCTTGCAGCACAATTTTGAAATTTTCCTAAATAAGAAATCTAATGAGTATTATCTGAAGTTATAGGTATGCAGTTTCTACTGCCATCATTGCAAAGGAATACTTCCTATAATTGAAAGGCATGCAGTCATTCTTGGGCTAAATGGAAGAAGAAATTAAATCATCCCTTAGTGGAGGTATAATAGAGCTTGCTTGGTTGCTCTGGGGGAGAGAAAAATGTTTTGACTGTGTGTGGGGAGGAAAGAGGAAAGACTCAGTAAATAATGGGTTTTTTATCACTCAGGTTAATGCCAGCTCTGAATCTCAAATAATAAGTCAATCGCAATTTCATAAAGATACATCAAATGACATTTTATCCTTTTGTAGATCTAGATAAATGGTCTTAAGGATGAGGAATGGCTGACTTTAGCAAACACATTAAAATAGAACATTACTGAGTAACTCAAATTTAAAAGCACAAAGACATTCACATGCAAAACCAAAGAGTTTTTGGCTATTGAGAAGAAAGGTTGTGACCTGGCTTCTAGTCTGTCTCCATTCTTGACCTCCTTTATTTTAGTTCAAAGAGATTAAATACATTTTCTTGGGCCAGCCATGGATGAGAACATCATGGATACTTTGGCTTGAAGATAGAGAAGGAAGAGATGGGGAAAAGGGACTATGAGCTAATGGGTCTTTTCCATCCCCGTAGCCTGGGCTTCTGCCATTCCTTCCCACACAACCCAAACTCCAGCCACATTGGCTCCCTTGCCATTCCCCAAGCACACCCAACATTTAACGGAGTATGCCTTTGCACATACTGTTCTCTCTGCCTTTACTACCACCACTCCCACTTCTGTTTTGCAAACTCCTACTCATCTGTCAGCAGATTTCATCCACTCTGTAAAACCTAACCCAATTCACAAGCAAAGCTGATCAGTCTTTCATGCAGCTTTCGTGCCACTTTGTTTATTCCTCCTCTTACTCCATTTAACTGAAATGTGTCTTTTTAAACATCTCTTTCTTCTACACTCAGCTATGGACTTCTGAAGGAAAGGGGCTGAGCCTCTCTTATCATTTTTGCCCAGTCCCTTATAGGTAGCTAGGAAACCATAAAGGCTTATACATTCATACTGCAAGTAGGATATATTCATACTGCAAGTAGGTGATATAGATAATACATACAGAGGCAGAGATAAGGATACATACAGAGAAAGATAGAGGCAGTGACAGAGAGCTAGAGATGGCTTCAAGTACCTAAGGGAAAAAGCTCAGAAGCAGGAAGGCAAAAGACTTTTGGCATGTTTTCGACTCTAAGATTTAACTGGCATAGTGGAAAAAAAGGAGTAGTAATTAAATTTGCATCAGACTGCATGAACACGGTATGCATCTAATAAGGGTTGAGGGAGGGAATAGCAATGTTCTCATGTATCTGTGGTTAATTTACTTGAATTAAATTTTTACTTGAATTAAATTTGGTTGTCTTTAAAACTGAGTTCTGAGTCCTGAGTAGAAAATGTTGAGTATGATTGAACAAAGTGTAAACAAAAATGTCTTAGGAAAAAAATCTGTTTTTAAATGAAGTGGCAGAGGCCACTTCTTGATATCTACTTTTGACATTTCTTTGTTATCTTAAGCTGGATGAAAATAGAACCTTCATTGCAATAATGTCAAATATACATTCCAGAGGAGGATGGGCTTCAGAAACAACTGGGAAATAAAGGAAAGTAACATAAAACTCCCTTTCTCTTTCCACATAAATAAACCTACTATAGATATCAACAAATGAAGAAATGAAAATCTGGGAGTCCTTCTCATAGGCAGGTCAAACACATGATATGAAAGAAGATCAAACTTATTAAGTACCTATTATGTTTGAGAATGCCTTTAAGAATGAAAAATTAAGACATATGCAACACTCAACACCAACGCACCAAAGAATATAACCCAGATGAGGTCATTTGCAAGACTGGAGTGAAAATGAGCTAATGCTGTTTAGGGGATTGTATGCAAAATATGGCAAGACATCAATAACAACTGAAAGGAGGAGGAGGAAAAAAGCTGCTCAGCTGCTAGCAATAAAGAAGAGGCAAATTTGCAAATTGCATTAACTGTTTCAGTAACTGGTAGGACAGTGCAGTTAATCCTTGAGGTTAGTACCTTCTTAATCTAGTCAGCAGGAGTACTAGCTAGACACACTGTACATCTGTGTTTCTGGGCTGTATTTGTTGGGGTTTCCTTTCCCTTACTTTCTTTCCTTGGGGAGTCTGTGCATGGAGAAAGGAGAGTGAGGGATGGAAGACTTTCTTGTCCTCTTCTAATTCTCCTTACCACTGGCTTACAGATGCTATCTCTATCATGCCATCATGATAAAGAGGCATATATAATGTTATTCAGGCTGGCAGTTGAACTGACAATACATTTTATATATTACCCAAACGTTGAAGAAGAAAATTTGCAGTAACCCAGTATTCATTTGTAAAAGCATTAAGTTGACTTCATTAGTTACAAAATTGAATTTGTGAGCTGTTAAATGTCAGATGTGACCCTTGGGGCTTTTTGAGGTGGGATGATATGGTGAAGGGCAGGATTCAGGTCTTGTTTTATGAAAGAATTTTAATTGTTCTGGCTAGGAAGTTGAAGTGACTCATTGAGTTGAAGTGGTCTCTATCTTCCAACACAGATTTCAAATGGGGGAGGATAGTGTAGCAATAATATCTTTAAAAGAATTGAACTAGCTCACTTTGCTCTTTTAACTACTTCCATCCAGATTCATTTGTTTTGGACATAAAAGTTGAAAGCAGGCCAATGACAGCAAAAGCAGTGTCTTTGTCACCCCTTTTGAACCCATACAAACCTTTTCACTGTGCTTAAATCAGGCTTTTTTTTTTTTTTTTTTTTTGCCAAAAAAAATTGCATGCTTTTTGGCCTTTTCCAAGCTTTTATTGAAGAACGTTAAATAATTTATAGCTATAAAGGATTGTAAAGTCATCATGACACCAAGTTCGTGGTATGGTATTTTCCAGTTGTGTTTTGATTATTCTCTCAGAAACTTTCATCTTGCTCAGATATGAATATTTTCAGTTTGACATCTGAAGACCATTCATGACAATTTCTTAGCCAGAAGATTTAGGTACTGGGTTCTTACATCACTTTAAAGGGCTACAGTCAGCTTGGATTTTCTAACAGAATGTGCTGGTCACCTGCCATTCTCTTCAACTATCCTTCTTTAGCCACAGATGGTGCTAAGTTTAAATTTTAGGTATCTCATTATTGTCCAATAAACTTTGGTTCTCTGGGGGAAAATTTATTGACAGAAGAATATTGTCATTAGCTTACAGTAACTACTATCTTTTCAAACCTAACCCCCACCCTCAATAGGGTAATCAGAGTATTGAAAAAGTGAACTGAAATAAATATACTCAGGAAAGAAAAAAAAACTCTAAGAAACACTGCATGAAAGAAAACTGACTTAGACAACTAAAGTGCAATTTGAAGGAAAAACAGGAGTTGACTAAGGAAAGAGGGAGAAAGAATTACACACAGAACAGTGGATACAGAGGTACTATAGCAGAAGATTTGCAGGTAAATTAAGAGAAATACAAAAGATTAAATCAGAAAAATGTTCTAAAGCGAAATAATAAAAAATCTCGAATTACCAGGTCAAGAAGTTTGGATTTGATTCTAGTATAATGGTAAAGTTAAAATAATCGAAACATGGCAGATGTTTTTAGAATAGTCTGGAAGTATAGGAGGCCATTTTCACTGCCCAGATTCAAAGCAGAACAAGAGGAGTGGAAAGAAGTCAAATTCGCTAGAAATTCTGGAGACAGAATTTATAGGATCTGATAATGGATTAAAATGAGAAGTAATAAGGAAGCTGAATGAGTCGAATATCTGTCAATCTTCTGTAGTGGTAAAGTAAAATAATGGGTTTTATTTTGATCAAGATGAATTTGAGGGACCTATGGTTCTGGCACATGGAACACATTTGAAACATAAGACTAGAAATTTGAAGAGGTCAAAGTTAGAGGACTACAATCAGAAGTCAACATTATGAATGTGGTCATTAAAGTCTGGGGAAAGTGTGAGCTCAAATCTGAGGACAAGTGGGATGAGAGAAAGGGAGAATCAACACTTCTAGTCAAGGAGAGCAGATTGAAAACATGCAGTTACTTCTGATTGTTCCTAAAATGTAAATAGAATGACAGTGAAAGCATTAACAGGAAACTTCTGAAGAAAAATAACAGTTAAGAAGAGAAGAGCAATATTTCAAAAGCTGGAAAACAAAGGAACAAAAGTGGTACTTAACCCAATATTATGAAGAAGGTAACAGCATGAATGGCAAAGCCAAAAATACACCCAAATTTGCTAGACTATTGAGTCTAGGAAATGCTCAATAATTGCAGGTGGCTAGTGTCTTTGAAGGTCGGGGTAACAGTGGGTCTGAATACAGAAGGACTGGTTTACATTCTGAAAAAATAAATAAATAAAGTATTAAATCACCATATCTTTTCTTACATCGATTTCATACAGCCAACAGGCATATTCCTTTCCCATTGGGGTGGGAGATTAAGTGTGGTTGAACTCCAGAGTGGTTGAACATAAGAAACTGAACTCAGGGTATCCAGGATGTATTAAGGACAGGGAGCCACTCCAAAAACAAGAGTTGACATGAAAACCACTAACAATGGCTCTAAGTCTAGCTCCTCTCCCCATTTTGCTTCCAGGACAATGCTGTTGTTTTCAGCCTACATACCCAGGTAGAACTTAGATCACTCCTATGGCATAAGGTATTGCCCAAGAGATTAGATCAACACTTGGATTGCCCCAGTTAATAACACCCCCCGCCCCCCCCAAAAAAAACCCTTTTCTGGTTAATTATCATATAATGAAGCCAACTTCTTGGCAAAGGCTTCGGATAATCTGCCTTCTGTTGAAGTATTGAAACATGATATAGAAAAAAATACAAATCATGAGTATGCAGATCAATGAAGTATGCAAAGAAAAAAAAACTATTACAATCATAACTCAGGTCAAGAAATAGAAAAACATTAACAGCATATGGAAATTTACCTCATGCCCTTTTCAATTCTTATAGTCTCAGTTTATAAGAGAGTAAGTATAGTACCTACTATATTCACCCTTGATTCATTTACCATAGGTTCCAATTGCCTTTGTAGTGCCTCACTCTGAAATACAAATAGGCAAAGATCCTTAGATATTTGAGGAAAACATTTAACCCAAAAAGCCATGAGTGCATATGTGTGTGTATGTTTACATGTATTACTTTATATACACACATATAAACATATGTATAACCACACAGTTTTCTATGAACCATGAAGCAAGACCAGAATGCAATAAAGAGGAACATTTAGAGAACTAAAAAGCCCTTGGAAATTAGAAATATATAAGGAGAAATAAAAATTATAATAGAAGAGCAAGAAATTAAAGTAAAAGAACTCTTAAGAAAGTAGGAAAACAGATGAAAATAAGAAAGACTGATAAGAAAATGAGGTTACTCTATGAAGCCAAATATGACTAATAAAAATTTAAGAAATGAAAATACAAAACAACAGCAACAACAACAGAGCAGGAACAATGAAACTACAACTCCAAAAAATCTGAAATTGAAGAACATTAAATTCTAGATTAAAAGAGTTGACTGAATGCTCAAAAGATGAAGGAAAAAGATTCATAATAAGACACGCCATTGTAAAATTTGCAACAACATGCACGAAGAGACATTTTTAAACATTTAGAGAGAAAAAATAGCTTATAAAGGATTTGAGAGTTGAAGTGACATTGATCTTCTCAAAAGCAACTACTAAAACTAGAAATAGTGGAAAAACACTTTTTGAAACTTGAGTGAAAGTGTTTCCCAACTTGCAGTTCTCCAATCTGCTAAATTATCATGTCAAATAGGATGTGAGAATAAAGTTTTCAGCATGATGGTTTAAAATA
The DNA here is from genome assembly GCF_001698545.2 of Rhinopithecus bieti. NCBI lineage: Eukaryota > Metazoa > Chordata > Mammalia > Primates > Cercopithecidae > Rhinopithecus > Rhinopithecus bieti. The sequence goes on from NW_016804690.1 coordinate 5,984,997, forward strand.
TATATCTCTCATATATCTTTTCTCATGAAACTATTGAGAGTATGCTTTAATAATAGCTATTATTTACACAGTTCTATTTTGCCATGTGCTTCTCTAAATGCTTTACACATGTAATTCATTCATAACAGTCTACTGTGATAGAAAATATTACTATCCCAAATTTGCAGATGAGGGAATTTCAGGCTAGAAAAATTCAGTAATATGCCCACAAACATCTAGTAAGTGGTGGCAGGACTCAAGCCCAGGAAACTGTTTTCTGGAGTCTATAGTCTTAAACGAATGTGGCAATTCAGCACAGTAGAGAGATAGTGATAATTCCCATTGATGGAGTAAACAGAGTATCAGCTGTGTAGCAGTGTGCAATCACAAAGACCTCGATAGCTAATTAGATTCACAGGAAACACAGAATTAGTAATGACTATCAAATAACACAAGAAGGAAGCCATATACAGCCTTTATCTTGTCAATATCTGGGAGTCACCAAATCCACAAGACTCAGCTTCCTATGCCTCTCATCCATTTTCGTTGTGTTGGGATAATTTCTGTGTGTAATACAAGCTAGCACAGGAAAGCTGCTAAGTGTTTGAGTCACTCAGTTTGTAAATCTTATCACATAGTCATATTTTGACTACATGACTAATTCCCATTACCGGTGTAGCTATAGTCCACTAATCTATGAATTGTAGGCTTATTTACAATAAAAATTCTAGGTACATCCTATTGAATGCATTCCTGGGTACATCCTATTGAATGCACCTATATATTGATTCCTATATAGTAATCAATATACAGTGATTTCTACTGATTCTTCATATATCTTTTAGTTGTGTTTATATTGCAGGCATCATTTCACAGCATTTTGTTCCAAGGTCTAGGTTGCTTTGGGTGTCCCTAGGAGGGATAGGAAGATTACAGATCATCTATTGACTTCCCTTTTCAGGCAGTCTAGAGAACAACCAGTACAAATTAGAACAGAAGGACTGAGGGTTCCAAGATATGTCTTTAAGAAGAATAATGTGACAGAAAGATAACTTGTCTCATTTGACCATATTGAAAGATGGTTTAAATTTTTGGCAGAGATTTTGGGATTACATTAGAACATAATGTTCTATATTTTAGTAAAAGAATAAATAGTCAAATGTGTGATGTAACTATTTTGGTACGATGAAAAATAAAATGAATGTGTAAATTAGATAAAAGATTTAATGCCTCATTTTCAAAGTAGAGATCGAATAGGTAACATCAAAAACTAAAAAAAAAAATAGAGAAATGACTGTATATCCAAACATTCTTATTATTTACAAATATAAGACAAATACCATAAGAGATATCTAAAGGGGGCCAAAGTGGTTTCCTCTGATGAGCAGTAAACATGCAGGATCTGGAAAAACATGGAAAACTATTGTTCTTCATTATACTACTTACATTTATCTTTTTCTAATCCGTGTCTAAATATTACTTCAATAAAACAAAGTTTTGATTTTTAAAGAGTTAATGTAATAAGCTCATATTTTATAAAATAAATTTAAAAGCTAAAAAAAAGAAAATTACAGAAAGAATACAACAAACATGAAAAGAAATAGAAAATTGGGAAGAAATTGAGAACTGGTCTAAGGAATGGTGGAACCCAAATTATAAGAGGCCGAGAGGTAAATGGGAGATGAGAAAGTCTGAAAATGAGCTGAGCACGTAGACATTCAATTATTGTTCATTTTTCATATGAAAGATCAGGTTTGGAAAGAGATGGGGAGGAGAGAGTGTCTAAATGGCAAGCTGTAAGATGTAAAAGAGAATATTTTAATGGTATGGAAGACTGTAATATGTTATTCTGGGGGCAAACAAAAAAAAAAAACAAAAAAGTTGAAAGTTCACATACAATAAATGAATTATTTATCTATTAAGGTAACATACTAGTGGTTTCACAGCAGGCAGATAAACCAGACAATTAATTCTTTCAGGCATATGATATCATCGCCATGTGCCAAGCTAGGGGTTAGGGTGAGTATGAAATACATATGAGTAAAATGACATCTCTGGCCTCAGGCCACTCACAATCTTAATAAATTCTTATAACCTGATGGTAAGAGAGAGAAAAGTCTAAAGTGCCAGATTTTCACTTAGGAGGCAGCTAATGATTTTCTCCTTGATACACTGGGGCACAAGATCACAAAGATCTGGAAATGCTGCATTGGATTAAGCTGCTGCTGGCCTGGCATTTATTTTAATACTGGAAACAAATTATTGGAGAATGTAAAAGTTGCTCTCCATGTAGTCATCATCAAAGGTTAGGAATGTGCCCAGAATAGTCTTAGCTTCCCTTCTTATGCTTCCTTCTTCAATGCTGCCCAGTGTTTCTTTTCTCCACCCTAAACTATTCCTGGCAAAAGGAAAAATCAGTGTAGATTAGTAACAACCAAAACCATCATCCTTTTACTTCCAGAAAATGACAAATGATGTAGTCAGCCTTTTCAGAAAAGTACTATAAAGTAGAGAGAGGATCTGTTCTAGGTTGTATGTAAATAGTCCATTTTGGACTATAAATTCTTGGGTTTTAATTATATTTTTGCTATGTCTTCAATTGTCACCTGTTTTCTGAAGACTACTTAAAGTTGTCTTTTTAGTCCCCAATTTCCCCTGGGTTCTTGCAAAGTCTATCTAGATATATAACAATTTGTTTTCTATCTCTGAGGTAGTGGATCTCACACTTTATTTCTCTGTTGCATTATTCACTTTATCAAAATATCCAAATCCCCTCTTGATAGTTATATGAGCCCATCTTCCAGGATGACCACTAGATACAATAAATGAGTCAGGGAGCCCCAGAATCCTGAAACATGAAGATATCATAAACCCAGTGTTGGAAATTATATATGTAGCTTGATTAAAAAAAAAAAAAAATCTCAAAAAACAGCATAATTTAAGGATGTAGGAATAACCAGATAAGTATCAGAATCAAATAGTCCAAATCAGTGGTCACCAAACTTTTTCTCTAAAGGGCCAGATAATAACTATTGTCGTCTTTTCAGGCCACACAGTCAATACTACAACTACGTAACTCTATCCTGTAGCAGGAAATCAGCCACAGACAATATATAAACAAATAGGTATGAGCATGTGCCAATGAAACATTGATTTTGAATATTTGATTCTCATGTAAATTTCATATCAAAAAATCTTCTGATTTTTTTCAATGTAAAACCTAACAACTATTTTTAGCAACGAGACTGTATAAAAACACACTACGATGGCAACAAAGCTCATTGAGATTCAAGAGGAAGCTGAAACTCAATCCAAGGAATCCAATAAAATGATGCAAGAGCTGAAAAGTAAAATGGCCATTTTAAGAAAGAACTGAACTGATCTTCTAGAGTTGAAAATCTCCCTACAAGAATGTTATAATACAATCAGAAGTATTAACAACAGAATAGACCAAGCTGAGGAAAGAATCTCAGAGCTTGAAGATCAGTTCTTTGAATCAACTCAGACAAAAATAAAAAAAAAAAAAAAAGCATTATTAAAAAATTAACAAAGCCTTCAAAAATATGGGATTATGTAAAAAGATGACACCTGTCACTTACTGGCATACCAGAAAGAGAAGGAGAGAGAGCAGGCAACTTGGAAAACATATTTAAGGATATTGTCCACTAAAATTTCCCAAAGCTCACTAGAAAGATTGACATGCAAATTTAGGAAACTCAGAGAAACCCTGTGAGAAACTATACAAGATGATCATCCCCAAGAAACATAGTCATCAGATTCTCCGTTGCCGACATGAAAGAAAAAATATTATGGGCAGCTACAGAGAAGGACTAGGTCATGTGTAGAGGGAACCCCATCAGGCTAACAACAAACCTTTCAGTAGAAACTGTACAAGCCAGAAGAGATTGTGGGTCTATATTAAGCAACCTTGAGGAAAAGAAATTCTAACCAAGAATTTCACATTGAGCTAAACTAAACTTCCCAAGCAAAAGAGTAATAAAATCCTTTTTGGACAAGCAAATCCTAAGGGAATTCATTGCACCCTGCCTTGCAAGAGGTCCTTAAAGGAGTGCCAAACATGGGAAACAAAAAGCTGTTATCTGTCACCACAAAAACACACTTCAGTACATAGCTCACTGACAATATAGCAACTATACAATCAATTCTACATAACAACCAGCTAACAACACAATGACAGAATCAAATCTGCACAAAGCAATATTAATGTTGAAAGTAAACAGGCTAATGGCCTCACATAAAAGGCACAGAGTGGGAAGTTGGATGAAAAAGTAAGACCCACCTGCATATAGTCTTCAAGAAACATATCTCACATGCAATGACACTGAAAGGCTCAAAGAAAAGGAATGGAGAAAGCTTTATCAAGCAAACAGAAAACAAAAAGACCAGGGACTGTTATTTTTATATCAGACAAAACAGACTTTAAACCAACAGTGATCAAAAAGGACAAAGAAGGGAATTACAAAACGGTAAAGTGTTTAATTTGACAAGAAGACAACTATCCTAAATATGTATGCACCCGACACTGGAGCACTCAGACTCATAAAACAAGTTACTATAGACCTACAAAGAGACTTAAATTACCACACAATAATAGTGGGAAACTTCAACAGCACACTCTAAGTGTTAGACAGATCATTGAGGCAGAAAACTAACAAAGCTGCGGGATCTAAACTTGACCCACCAGATATCTACAGAACACTCCATCCCAAAACAACAGAATATATGTTCTCATCTGCACATGGCACATACTCCAAGACTGACCACCTGTTCGGCCATAAAGCAATTCCTAACAAATTGAAAAAACCAAAATCATACCAACCACACTCACAGACCACAGTGCAATAAAAATTGAAATCAATACAAAGAGGATTTTTGAAAACTATGCAATTACATGGAAACTAAACAACCTGCTCTTGAATGACTTTTGCGTAAAGAATGAAATCAAGGCAGAAATACAGACATTCTTTGAAACTTATAAAAACAAAGATACTACATGCCAGATTCTCTGGGATACAGCTAAAGCATTATTAAAGGGAGAGTTTAGAGTGCTAAATGCCCACATCAAAATGGTAGAACGATCTCAAATTAACAACCTAACATCACACCTAGAGAAACTAGACAAACAAGAGGAAACCAATTCCAAAGCTAGCAGAAGAAAGGAGCCAAAATCAGAGCTGAACTGAATGAAATTGAGACATAAAAACCCATACAAAAGATCAATGAAACCAAAAGTTTGCTCTTTTAAAGAATAAATAGATTAATATACTTCTAGCTAGACTAATAAAGAATAAAAGAGAGAAGTTTCAATTAGACACAATCAGAAATGACAGAGGTGACATTACCACTGACCACAAAGGAATACATAAAACCCTCAGAGACTATTACAAACACCTCTATGCACACAAACTAGAAAACCTAGAAGAAACGAATGAATTCCTGGAAACACTCAACTTTCCAAGATTGAACCAGGAAGAAATTGAGTATCTGTACAGACCAATAACAAATTCTGAAATCAAATCAGTAATCACAAAACTACCAACCAGAAAAAGCCCTGGAACAGATGCATTCACAACTGAATTATACCAAACATATAAAGAAGGGTGGTATCAACCTATCAAAGCTATTTCAAAAAATTTAGGAGGGATGCCTCCCTAGGTCATTCTATGAGGCCAGCATCATTCTGATATCAAAACATGGCACAGGCTGGGCACGGTGGCTCACACCTGTAATCTCAGCACTTTGGGAGGCCGAGGCAAGTGAATCACCTGAAGTCAGGAGTTCAAGACCAGCCTGGCCAACATGGTGAAACCCCATCTCTACTAAAAATTCAAAAATTAGCCGGATGTGCTTGCAGGTGCCTGATATCCAGCTACCGGGGAGGATTGGGCAAGAGAATCACTTGAACCCAGGAGGCAGACATTGCAGTGACCCAAGATGGCACCATTGCACTCCAGCCTGGGCAATAAGAGCAAAACTCTGCCCACTCCCCCCACAACCACCCCCCCCACCCCAAAAAAGAAAAAACACCAAAAAACCTGACACAGACTCAATGAGGGAAGAAAACTTCAGGACAATATCGAACAATATCCCTGATGGACATAGATACATACTAGCCAGTTTAATCCCGCACCACATCACAAAGTTAATCTATTATGATCAAGTACATTTTATCCCTGGGTTGCAAGTTTACTTCAACAGAAACAAGTCAATAAATGTGATTCATCACACAAAGAAAACTAGAAACAAAAACCGGATGATCGTCTCAACAGATGCAGAAAAGGCTTTCAATAAAATTTAACATCCCTTTATGTTAAAAACCTTCCACAAAGTAGGCATCAAAGGAACATATCTCAAAATAATAAGAGCCATCTATAAGAAACCCACAGCCAACCTCATACTTCCCATCGTACTGAATGGGCAAAGGCAGAAAGCATTCCCCTTTAGAACCAGAATAAGAGGGATGCCCACCCTCACCACTCCTTTTCAAGATAGTACAGGAAATCCTAGACCGAGCAATCAGACAAAAGAAAGAAATAGAAGACATTTAAATAGGGAGGCCAGATGTCAAACTAGATCTCTTTGCAGGTGACATGATTCTACCTAGAAAACCCCATATTCTCTGCTCAAAGTCTCCTAGAATGAATGGAAAACTTCAGTTTTCTGTTTCAGTTTTTATCCTGAAACTTCAGTTTACAGGATACAGCTAACCAGGTAAGTGAAAAATATCTACAATGAGAATTATAAAGTATTGCTGAAGGAAATCAAAGACAACAAAGACAAATGGAAAAATATTCCATGCTTATGGATAGGAAGACTATGATTAAAATGACCATACTGTCCAAAGCAATACGGATTCAGTGCTATTCCTGTCAAACTACCAATGTCATTGTTCGTACAGCTAGAGAAAAACTATCCTAAAATTCACGTGGAATTAAACAAACAAACAAAAAAAGCCCTGAATAACCAAAGCAAACCTAAGCAAAAAGAATACTACCCAACTTCAAACTATACTACAAGGCTACTCTGTATACGAAAACAGCATGGCACTGTTACAAAAACAGATGCACAGACCAATGGAACAAAACAGAGAGCCCAGAAATAAAACCACACACCTATAACCATTTGATCTTCAACAAAGCCAACAGTAACAAGCAATGGGGAAAGGATTCCCTCTTCAATTAATGGTGCTAGAATAACTGTTTAGCTGTATGCAGAAGATTGAAACTGAACCCCTTCCTTTCACCATATCCAAAAATCAACTCAAGATGGATGAAAGACTTAAACATAAAATCTACAATTATAAAAACCCTAGAAGAAAACCTGTGAAATATCATTGTGGACATAGGACTTCACAAAGATATCATGATGAAGATTTCAAAAGCAATTGCAACAAAAATAAAAATTTATAACTGGGCCATAATTAAACTAAAGCACTTCTGCTTAGCAAAGGAGACTATCAACAGAGTAAACAGACAATCTAAAGAATGAGAGAAAATATTTGTGAACTATGCATCCAACAAAGGTCTAATGTCCAGATTCTATAAGGAACTTATAGAAATCAACAAACAAAAAACAACCCCATTAAAAAGTGAACAAAGGACATGAACAGACACTTTTCAAAAGAAGACATACATGCAGCCAATAAGCATATGAAAAAATGTTCAACATCAGTAATCATTAAACAAATTCTAATCAAAACCACAATAAGATACCACCTTACACCAGTCAGACTGGTTACTATTAAAAAGTCAAAGAATAACAGAGATTGGTGAGGTTGCAGAGAACCTGCTGGTGGAGATGTAAATTAATTCAGCTACTGTGAAAAGCAGTTTGGAGATTTGTTAAAGAACTTAAAACAGAACTGCCGTTCAACCCAGCAGTCCAATTACTGGGTATATACCCAGAATAATACAAATCATTCTACCATAAAAATACATGTATGCATATGTTCATTGCAGCACTTTTCACAATAGTAAAGACATGAAGACAACCTAGATGCCCATCACTGGTGGACTGGATAAAGAAAATGCGGGGCCGGGCATGGTAGCTCACGCCTGTAATCCTAATACTTTTGAAGGCCAAGGCGTGTGAATCACTTGAGGTCAGGAGTTCAAGACCACCCTGGTCAACATGGTGAAATCTTGTCTCTACCAAAAATACAAAAATGAGCTGGGTGTAATGGTGCATACCTGTAGTCCCAGCTATTCGGGAGGCTGAGGCCGGAGAATCACCTTAATCCAGGAGGCAGAGGTTACAGTGAGCCACTGCAAGGTCGCGCCACTGCACTTCAGCCTGGATGACAGAGCCAGACTCCATCTCAAAAAAAAAAAAAAAGAGAGAGAGAGAGAGAAAATAAAAGAAAATGTGGTACATATAGACCATGGAATATACACAGCCATAAAAAAAGGATTAAACAATGTCATTTGCAGCAATATAGATGTAGCTGGAGGATATTATCACACATGCACTAACAAAGGAACAGAAAACCAAATACCACATGTTCCATGTTCTCACTTACAAGTGGGAGCTAAACATTGACTACACATAGACACAAAGAGCAGAACAGTAGACACCAGTGTCTTCTTGAGGGTGGAGGATGAGAAGGAGATAAGGATTGAAAAACTACCTATCTGGTATTATGCTCACTACCTGGGTGACAAAATCATTTGTATACCAAACCCCAGTGATATGCAATTTACTCATGTAACAAACCTACACATACACCTCCTGAACATAAATAAAAGTTGAAAGAAAAAATTATAAAGAAACCATATGGAATGAAAATAAAATAACACTTTACGGACTGCGTTTGGCCTGTGGAACATAGTTTGCCAACAGCTATCTAAATTAAGGTAAGACTAGAGAAGTAACGTATCACCACGAAGATGCAAGCAGAGAGCAGGAGAGAAAAAGACAAAAGCTGCTGAGATGGCACTAAGCCCATGAAGATGAATACATGTATTACTTTCATATAGGTCTCAAATGAGGCACACTAGAGAAAAGAAAGGACGGTCTCAGCTGAGCACTTTAATGTTGACATTACAATATATTCTGCTTTAAGTAAATTTTGAGAATATAAAAATTACAACAGCATTGTGATAAGCACATTTTATGATGAATGCTTAGTAAAATGCTATGTTTTATTTTGATAACTACTCACAAGGACTTCAAAAGTCAGTTTTCTGTTTTTGGTTATGGACCTGAGGTATTGTTTCAGATACTCTTCAATAAGTTACTTTTCTTGTATGTCCAGGAAAAGAACAGAGTTTACTTTTTTAAGTGAAAATTTTAAAAGTTTAAAAAATGTTTAAAACTCTTAGAAAACAATAAGTTAAAACAAATTGCAGGAATTCCTGACTTTTCTTATGAAGTTTCTTACATGGTAAAAAATAATTAAAATATACAAATGTGGAACACACAGTTAATAAGAGGCTCTAAATATTTTAAGACTTTCCATTTAACAATTTGCTTATATTCCTATGTCTTAAGAAATCATCAGCAGTGGGGAAAGCGTACTTTAAGGAGAAAAAGCACTAGAAAAAAGGGATGCTACTTTTTCATTGCAGAGAAATCATGTGTATGAGCCTGAGTATCTGCCGTTGCTACCTATTACCTTGGTTACTTCAGTTAACTGTTGTCTTTAAAGCTGAGGCTTCTTCAGAATGATGGGCTTAAACCAAATCAGCAATATTTCACCCTTTCTTATCTTACATTACAAACCTCTTAGGGGAAGTGAAATTAAAACCACCTGCTATCGTCTGAATATCAGTTTTGCCCCAAAATTCATATGGTGGAACCTAATAGTATTAGAAAGTGGGGTCTTTGGGGAAGTACTTAAGTCATGAGGCCTCCAACATCATGAGTGTGATTAGTACCCTTAAAAAAGAGACTGAAGGGAGCTGCCTTGCCCTTCAGCCATGTGAGAACTCAGCAAGAGGGGCTATTTTGGAAGCAAGTAGCAGCCCCTCACCAGACACTGAATCTGCTGGTGCTCTTGTCTTGGACTTCCCAGCCTCTGGGACTGTGAGAAATAAATGTCTATGATTTACAAATTACCCAGTCTAAGCTAATTTTGTTATAGCAGCTCAAATGGACTAAAATACCACTTTTTATGATGACCTCTTTAAATAAAAGTAAGACAAGGAGACAAAGGAATGAGCCCCTATGGCATGGGCCATAGACTCCCACTGCTCAGCATAATCCTGCAAGACGATTCCTTCTCACCTTGTTCCTCCAGGACCCTCTTGTACTTACCTAAATAATATCCATGGCCCCTTCCAGAGCAAAATTTTGTGAGCTTTCACACACAGAACTTTATGCTGTGGAAGAGAGAGGCCAGAGTTGGTGGTAAGGGTTTCAGGGATCTACCCACTCCAGGAAACAGTCTTGAGTATCACTTGCAAAGGGGTAAATTAAACAGGGGTAAGAGAGAGAATGTCATTCTGCCTCAAGTCAGCTTATTGTCTGCTAAGAATTGCTGTACTCCTTTAAAAAGCCAAACTGTATCTGTTCCAGGGTTAAGATTGGACTATTTATAGTAGTCTTGTCCTTAAAAATAGAGATGAGTAACCAGGTGTGGTGGCTCACACCTGTAATCCCAGTACTTTGAGAGGCCAAGGCAGGCAGATCATGAGGTCAAGAGATCAAGACTATCCTGGTCAACATGGTGAAACCCCTGTCTCTACTAAAAATACAAAAATTAGCTGGGCATGGTGGCGTGCACTTGTAGTCCCAGCTACACAGAAGGCTGACGCAGAAGAATCATTCGAACCCAGGAGGCGGAGGTTGCAGTGAGCCAAAATTGCGCCACTGCACTCCAGCCTGGTGACAGAGCAAGACTCTGTCTCAAAAAAAAAAAAAAAAAAATAGAGATGAGTTTTCATCATCTGTAGAATCTCTGAACTATGGAGGAAATACTTTAAAATATCAGAATTAAGAATTTTGAGGGACTAACTACCATGCAAAGCTATCAATATAAGAAAATGTTTTATTTTCCTTTGGATTGAAAAGTAATTACTATAACAATTTCATAATTTTGCATAATTTTTATAGTATCCACCTTCCCATTGTATGCATTACCACGACTGTCCCCTCAATCCATTGCTGTCTGCATCAGATACAATTGGAGACTACAATTAGTCCAGGTGTTCAAAGAGAGAGGAGTCCTCTGTTTAAGCAGCATAATCAAGGATTGAGAAACGGCTAGAATGCCTGCCTAGATCACAAAAATCCCTCCGGCTAATATCCAGAGTATAGTAGGAAGAATCATGGTTCCCCAAAGGTGTCTCCCTCCTAATCCTCAGAATCAGTGTATATGGTACATTACACAGCAAAGGGAAATTAAGGTTGTAGATGGAGTCAAGGTGGCTGATCACGTGAACTTAAAATAGAGTGTCCATCCTCAATTGTGTGGATGGGCCCAATGTCATCACAAGAGTCCTTAAAAGTGGAAAAGAGAGTCAGAGTCAGAATCAGAGAAGAAGATGTAGTGACACAGGCCTGCCCTACAAGAGATCCTGAAGGAAGCACTAAACATGGAAAGGAACAACCAGTACCAGCCATTGAAAAAACATGTCAAAATGTAAAGACCATCGATGCTAGGAAGAAACTGCATCAACTAACGAGCAAAATAACCAGCTAATATCACAATGACAGGATCAAGTTCACACATAACAATATTAACCTTAAATGTAAATGGACTAAATGGTCCAATTAAAAGACACAGACTGGCAAATTGGATAAAGAGTCAAGACCCATAAGTTTGCTGTATTCAGGAGACCCATCTCACATGCAGAGACATACATAGGCTCAAAATAAAGGGATGGAGGAAGATCTACCAAGCAAATGGAGAACAAAAAAAAGCAGGGGTTGCAATCCTAGTCTCTGATAAAACGG
>NW_016804690.1:5997646-6060211 GCF_001698545.2 Rhinopithecus bieti
CAACAAAATTGACAGACCGCTAGCAAGACTAATAAAGAAGAAAAGAGAGAGGAATCAAATAGATGCAATAAAAAATGATAAAGGGGATATCACCACCGACCCCACAGAAATACAAACTACCATCAGAGAATACTATAAACACCTCTATGCAAATCAACTAGAAAATCTAGAAGAAATGGATAATTTCCTGGACACTTACAATCTCCCAAGGCTAAACCAGGAAGAAGTTGAATCCCTGAATAGAGCAATAGCAGGCTCTGAAATTGAGACAATAATTAATAGCTTGCCAACCAAAAAAAGTCCAGGACCAGATGGATTCACAGCTGAATTCTACCAGAGGTACAAGGAGGACCTGGTACCATTCCTTCTGAAACTATTCCAATCAATAGAAAAAGAGAGAATCCTCCCCGACCTATTTTATGAGGCCAACATCATCCTGATACCAAAGCTTGGCAGAGACACAACAAAAAAAGAGAATTTTAGATCAATATCCCTGATGAACGTCAATTCAAAAATCTTCAATAAAATACTGGCAAACCGAATCCAGCAGCACATCAAAAAGCTTATCCACCATGATCAAGTGGGCTTCATCCCTGGGATGCAAGGCTGGTTCAACATATGCAAATCCATAAATGCAATCCAGCATATAAACAGAACCAAAGACAAAAACCACACAATTATCTCAATAGATGCAGAAAAGGCCTTTGACAAAATTCAACAGCCCTTCATGCTAAAAACTCTCAACAAATTAGGTATTGATGGGACGTATCTCAAAATAATGAGAGCTGTTTATGACAAACCCATAGCCAATATCATACTGAATGAGCAAAAACTGGAAGCATTCCCTTTGAAAACTGGCACAAGACAGGGATGCCCTCTCTCGCCACTCCTATTCAACATAGTGTTGGAAGTTCTGGCCAGGGAAATCAGGCAGGATAAAGAAATAAAGGGGATTCAATTCGGAAAAGAGGAAGTCAAATTGTCCCTGTTTGCAGATGACACGATTGTATATTTAGAAAACCCCATTGTCTTGGTACAACCACTTTGAAAAACAGTTGAGCAGTTTCTTCAAACATCAAACATACAACTTCCATGTGATCCTGTCACTGCCCTCCTAAAACTTACTCAAGAGAAATTGAAAGCACATATCCATACAGAAACTTCTACACAAGCCAGGTGTGGTGGCTCATGCCTCTAATCCCAGCACTTTGGGAGGCCGAGGCAGGTGGATCAGGTGGTCAGGAGTTCAAGACCAGCCTGGCCAAAATGCTGAAAACCCATCTCTACTAAAAATACAAAAATTAGCCTGGCATGGTGGCAGGCACCTGTAATCCCAGCTACTCGGGAGGGTGAGGCAGAGAATTGCTTGAACCGTGGAGGCAGTTGTTGTAGTTAGCTGAGATCACGCCACTGCACTCCAGCCTAGGAGACAGAGTGAGACTCCATCCAAAAAAAAAGATAAAAAATTGAAAACAACCTGGCTGCCTATCAAAAGATAGTTGTATAAGTAAGTTGTGGTATATCTATACAGTTAAATACAATTCAACAATAAAAATAAGCTGACTATTGATACCCACAGCTAGCTGTTTAACTCTCAAAATAATTATTCTGAGTTTTGAAGTCTAGGAAAAAAAGCATACACACTCTATGATTTCCTTATGTAAATTTCTAGAAAGTGTAAATGAATCTATAGTAACACGTTGTGGATCAGTGTCTCCTTGGGGATGAGAAGAGAAGAGGGAAAAAGAGGTAGAAGGTGTCTTAGTCTGTTTTGCATTGCTGTAAATGAATACCTGAGACTGGGTAATTTATAAAGAAATAGGCTTGTTTGGTACATGATTCTGATGGCTAAAAAGTTTAAGATTGGCATCTGTATCTGGTGAGGGCTTCAGGCTGCTTCCACCCCCGGTAGAATGTGTAGGGAAGCTGGTGTGAGCATAGATAACATGGTGAGAGAGGAAGCAAGGGTGGGGAGTTGCCAGGCTCTTTTTAACGATAAACTCTTGTGGGAACTAATAGAGTAGAACTCATTGACACCTCCTTCACCAAGAAGAGAATTTATCTCATATCTATGTGTTGTTACACCTACTTACTTACCTATCTGTCCTTCTGTCTATTTACATATAGCTATGTAGAATGTTTACCAGATGTTAACAGTGATTTGTTTGGCATGAACGAATTTGGGGAATTACATTTCCCTCTATACATTGCATTTTTTTTCTGTTATATATATATGATGTATGAGAATCATCTTTACAAAAATTAAGGTTATTTTGAAAGGTATAGTTAAATTGATCAACAAACAAATTTTATGTGCCAATTAATAGAGGGATTGGTCAGTGTTGTGGGCTGAATTGTCTTTCCCAAAACTCATAGGTTGAGCCTTACCCCATGGTGTGACTATATATGGAGATAGAGCCTTTAAGGAGGTAAATTAAAGATAAATGAGGTCATAGGGTGAGGCTGTAATCCAATAGGATTGATGCCCTCATAAGAAGAGGAAGAGATACCAGTAACATGCATGCACAGAGTAAAGGTAGCCATCTGCAAGCCAAGAAGAGAGCCCTCATCAGAAACCAACCCCACCAGCACCTTGATCTTAGACTTCCAGCCTCTAGAACTGTCAGAAAATAAATTTATGCTCTTCAAACCACCTAGTATGGGATATTTTGTTATGACATATCTAGCAGACTTAATGCAGTGAGTAAATTCATTTATGTTGCCATTAAAAAAAATAATTCAAATATATATATTGAACCCAAAATGTCTTTTATGAATGAATAAATGGCAAAACAAATTTTGGGGTAATACTCACTATGATTTGTTTTCTGTTTTGAATAAAAGCAAAATATGATAAATTATGCATTTACATGATTTTATATGTTTATGTAAAGGGATGTACACCAGACAGTCAGGCAATTGATATTATTTTCCTCAGGGGTGGGACTACTGAGGAAAAGAGCCACTGTTTTTTCAAGTATTTCTGAATTGCTTTAAATATTACAATATACACGAATACTTTTACAATTGAAAAAATTGATGAACCCTTATATTAGGTTAGTGCAAGCATAATTGCAGTTTTTACATTGTTGAAATTTGCGATTTGATATTGGAATACATTCCTAATAAATGTGGTTATGTTATACACCTTTTTAAAGTGCATTTCTTGCTTTTTTTTTTGCTAATGACTTGCTACTTATTTTAGACTATGGAAATAATGTTAGACAAAAAGCAAATTCGAGCAATTTTCTTATTCCAGTTCTAAATGGGTTGTAAGGCAGCAGAGACAGCTGGCAACATCAACAATCCATTGGGCCCAGGCACTGCTAACGAATGTACAGTGTAGTGGTGGTTTAAGACATTCTGCAAAGGAGAGGAGATCCTTGAAGATGAGGAGCATAGTGACCAACCATTGGAAGTTGATAACGACCAATTGTGAGCAATCGTTGAAGCTGATCCTCTTACGACAACAGGAGAAGTTACCAGAGAACTCAAGGTCGACCATTCTACAGTTGTTCAGCGTTTGAAGAAAATTGGAAAGGTGAAAAGACTCGATAAGTGGGTGCCTCATGAGCTGAGGAAAAATTAAAAATATCATTTTGAAGTGTCTTCTCTTATTCTACACAACAGCAAGGAACCATGTCTCCATCGAATTGTGATGTGCAATGAAAAGTGGATTTTTTATGACAACTAGCGATGACTAGCTCTGTGGTTGGACCTAGACAAAGCTCCAAAGCACTTGCCAAAGCCAAACTTTCACCAAAAAGTGGTCGTGGTCACTGTTTGGTGTTCTGCTGCCGGTATGATTCACTACAACTTTCTGAATCCCGGTGAAACCATCACATCTGAGAAGTCTGCTCAGCAAATCGATGACATGCACCAACAAATGCAATGCCTGCAGCCGACATTGGTCAACACCAAGGGCCCAATTCCTCTCCACGACAATGCCGACTGCATGTTACACAGTTAATGCTTCAAACGTTGAATGAATTGGGCTACAAAGTTTCACCTCATTCACCATATTCACCTGACCTCTTGCCAGCCGACTACCACTTCAAGCATCTCAACAACTTTTTGCAGGAAAAATGCTTTCACAACCACCAGGATGCAGAAAATGCCTTCCAAGAGTTTATTGAATTACAGAGAATGGATTTTTATTCTACAGGAATGAGCAAACTTATTTCTCACTGGCAAAAAATACGTTGATTGTAGTAATTCCTATTTTGATTAATAAAGATGTATTTGAGCCTAGTTGTAATGATTTAAACTTCACAGTCCAAAACTGCAATTACTTTTCACTAACCTAATATTTTGGAAAACATAACAAAATATGCCTACTTAGTGTTTGTATAGTATATGCATATTGATTTCCATCTATATGTCATGTATTCACCAGAACTTTGTTAGGGATCCTAAAATTTTCTATGGAGCTATTCTTTTTCTCATCAATGAAAATAATGTAACAATGCTTGTTCTTGTGTTTCTGGAAATAATTCTAAATTTACTTAGTCACTTCTTTGTTTTCAAACAATGATTTTTCCTTTATTTTTTCTCATGAGATTCATGTCACATACACATTTGTATATGCAAACATGTGTGTTTAAGTGGACAAAATAGATAGTCTTCAAGATTTATCTTTTGTTGTGTTTTAACTCAGAGTTGGCTACAGAATAACAACAAAAATAATGGAGTCATTTTTATAGAGAATTGCCAGGGCCTCTGTATTATGTTCTATACACTGCCTAATTATGCATAGTAATTATATTAGACAGCTATAAAAATAACTTAAAATGAGAGATCCAGGAATGAAATATTACTGACAAATACTTTTCTTCTTCTCAATGCAAAATTCCGAGTGTAGAAAACTGGTAACTTACCTAAAATTCTATTGATGAAACACATTAGGAAAAGTTCAGGATTGAATGGTTGCCTGTAGAAGGCGAAATGGAATTTATCAAGTCAAACAGAAGCAGAGGTCACAGGGCCAAGAATTAAAAACAAATGCAAAACTGTGCGCTGTTATTTTAAAACCAAAGAAAAGTAGGTTACACAAGCCACTTCCATTTTAAATGCTGCCCCTCTGGTGGTACGGGAGAAACCTTTTGCCCACTTGTCCTTTTTGCTAAAGATGCTGTTTTTCCACAGAGGCAAAGAGTAATATTTGAGGAAAAGGTTTTACAGATGCAATTACAGCAAGACACTGGCGCTCAGCTCTGCACGTGGGTAAACACGTGCTTTCTCACCCAGAGAAAAGTTTAGCTTGGCAGCCTTTGCTACAAAGCATGACTCTGATCCTAGAGAAAGCCAGAACTACAGAAACCCAAATCATCTCCAAAAATAACACCAAAATTAAGGCCTTGAAACTCCTCACACTTGTCATGCTGTGAAGGATGATACTTCAATGCTCAGGACCCACAGAGCTACTGAATCCTCAGGATTCTCTTTGTAAGTTCACTCCATTGACATCTCAGCCTTTAGATGAAGCTATATTCTGGGCTTGAGTTCTAGGCTGCCTGTTGTTAAATTTAAGATATACTTAGGAAAAAACATAGGACAGTATCTTAGAAGCCTTAACTAGGGCAAGATTTCTCTAGGACAATCCATTGATAAAGTAAACTTCATCAAAATCTATAAAATTTTCTGCTTATAAAATACCTTTTAAAAGATTGAAATGCTAGACACAGAATGAGAGGAATACTTACAATTACATATATCTGAACTATAACTTATAGCTAAAGAATATAAAGTACTCCTACAAATTCCATTATCAAAAAGACAAACCAATATTTTAAATACTAAACAAAAGATTGAAGAGATACAAAGAGATACAAATACTCAATAAACACATAAAAAATGTTCTGCATCACCAATCATCAGAGAAATGCCAATTAAAACAATAGTAAGATACCGCTTTATACCTACTAAGATGGCAAATAAGCCCAAACACCAAATATTAGAGACCATGAGAAGCAATTAAACTCTAGAAATTGCTGATGAGATTGTAAAAATTGTGCAACCACTCTAGAAAATGTATTGGCATTTTCTTATAAATTTGAAAAATATACTTATTCTATGGCCCAGAAATTTCACTCATAACCCAGAATAAATTAAAATATATATCCACATAAAGACTTGTATACAAATATTTATAATACTTTTGCTCATAAAATAGAAAACTAGAAACAACTAAAACATTAATTAACAGAAAAATACATAAACAAAGAATGCTATATTCATAGAATGGACTACTACCTAGTGATGAAAAGGAATCAACTGATAAGCACATGAATCTCAGAAACATGTAGAGTGAAGGGTACATAGTATATGATTCCATTTATGTAAAGTTCATGAATAGGCAAAATTATTCGTGATGATTGAAATCAGAACAGTGGGCTGGAATAAGGCATAAGGGGCTTTCTGGAGTGATGAAATATTCTATATGTCGATTTGGGTATTGATTACACAGTTGTATATGTTTGTCATAATCATTAAACTTTATACTTAGAACTATGCATTTTTCTATATTTGAATATTACTTCAATTAAAAATATTAAATACATTGCTCTAATATCCAATTTAATCACACAGAAAATCGCAGTATGCAATCAAGATTGTGGGGTAGGAAGAATAGAAAGTATTATGGGTGCTGTTTTCCTTACAAGACATTCATTCCATTTTTAGTGAAAATTTATGTATTTCTTTATTCTTTTTTAATTTAGACATAATTGTACATATTTACGGGGTACATGTGACATTTTGATACATGCTTACGATATGTAATGATCAAATTGGGGTATTTAGGATCTCCATCACGTTAAATATTTATCATTTCTTTGGGTTGGAACATTTCAGATCTTCTCTTCTAGGTATTTTTCCAATATATCGAAGAAATGAAAGTAACAACATCCTAAAAACTTAAATGAGAACAAATTTTATATTTTCTGGCTTCATATAAGACAGCAACACGGAGAATCATTGGACACCTGGAAAATTGTTTATCATTTTGTCTAAGAATAATTTTTTTAATTTTTTACTTTTAGTTTAGTTTCAGGGGTACATTTGCAGGTTTGTGGATGAAGCTGGAGGCCATTACCCTTAGCCTTAGCTAACTAATAATGATTTAACAATAAATGTGGTATGGCAGTCTATATTAAGGGCCTAGTAATGTCATCAGACTGCTCAAGGCTCCAGGGACACAGGCAGCCTTCCCATACAAGTATTCTTAGGACCTTGTTCTGCAAGGAGCATTGCGGTAGCAGATGAAGATATTGGTGTCAGTAACCTTTGGGCAGTCGTCTGAGGTCATTCCTGCAGGTTACCTCGTAAAAGGCTCTTCTGGGGTCACTCTTGAGCCTACTGCATGTACTGACTTTATGTTAACTTTTTAAAGTACTCTGAGATTGGCATGATAATGCCACTCTCAACGTGAACCTCCTTTTCCCCTGGTACATTTTATTCCAAGTGATGTGAACCACTGGCAAAAAGTTGACAAGAGATTTACTTAATTATGGCAGAAAAAATCTGTTCATTCCAAAGACTAAAATGCTTGACCTCACAGGAGCTGTTTCCTTCCATCTGTAACAAAGAGCTGAGCCACTGTATGCGATCCAGTAGAAGGGCAGGTGAGCTGCTTTCATAAGCACATATTCCGTGGCTGGAGCTCGCTCAGGTTTGTGGTGGGGCTGGGACCTGGGGTGAGGTGAGGGCCATTTTCTAGCCAGAGCAGCCACCATGTTTGCCTCAGCCCTGCAATTTGAACCTGGACAAAATACCCACCCTATCCCCTTCTATACCACTCCCCCATGCTATTGACTGCTGCAAACGAAATACTTTTCACTTAGAGAGAAATTGTAGAATGGATGTTTGTGGACTTCTGAGGAAAAATTTCAAGCCAACTTCTTAGTTTACAGAAGCTTCTCAGTTTCCCTAAATAGAACCCCCTGGCAGGCCCTGGAGAGTTAGTATTCAGTTCTGCAAACACAATTTGTGTTGGAACTAAAAACAAAATTGGAAATGATGTGGTGTGTATGCAGCAAACAGGCTCATGACACCACCACAGTTTTTGACAGTTCTGGAAAATGCTGCCTGGGGAAGGTTTAGCACTATGGACTGAATGATCTGGATAGAACAGCAGCACAAGATTAGACAGGCATGTTAAAGAAAGCTCTGAATGTATGTCCTGTGGTAAGCAAACCGTTCTTTAGTCTGTCAAATAGAAAGCCTCCCTGCAAAACCAACAGTTTAGAAATGCGTGCATTAGCCTGTGCAATGTTTTCTGAAGGTCAGGTTCAATTTCCAGGGTAAAGGTTATAATTTTGAAATATTGACAATAACTTGAAGACCCTATTTCCACCTGTGTAAACACTTTGAGACTTTGAGACACAAAATTGAGAACTATCAATTTATCCACAAAGGCCATTAACATTGTGAGGGGAAGGAGAGGCAGCTCATGTACTCTCTGGTGACGTGAGCTACTTTTTAGGCTGAAGAAATCCAACACCAAGCACAGCTCTTGTTGTGAAGTGATGCTTCATCCATATATGCTGAGCTTAATTGAGCTGAGCCAGAATTTAAGCTAAGGCCTTTTAACTAGAAAGTCTTTTCTCTTTGCATTAAACCAGGGATAATAACAGTTGCTCTCCTCATCATGTGTATTTGGTCGTTCTTGCATTGTATAAAGAAATACCCGAGACCTAGTAATTTTTTAAAGCAATTTTATTGGCTTATGGTTCTGCAAGCTGTACAGGAAGCATGGCATCAACATCTCTCAGCTTCTGCAGAAGCCTCGGGGAGCTTTTATTAGTGGTGGAAGGCGAAGAGGGAGTAGGCACATCACATGGAGAAAGCAGGAACGAGAGCGAGAAGGGAGCAGGTACTACACACTTTTAAACAACCAGATCTCTTGAGAACTCACTCACTATCACAAGAACAGTACTGACCGGGCGTGGTGGTTCACACCTGTAATCCCAGCACTTCGGGAGACCGAGGCGGGCAGATCATCTGAGGTCAGGAGTTAAAGACCAGCCTGACCAACATGGTGAAACCCCGTCTCTACTAAAAAGACAACAACAACAACAAAAAATTAGCTGGGCATGGTGGTGTACACTTATCATCCCAGCTATTCAGGAGGTTGAGACAGGAGAATCACTTGAAAAAGGGAGGCAGAGGTTGCAGTGAGCTGAGATTGCACCATTGCACTCTAGCCTGAGCAACGACAGTGAAATTCCATCTCAAAAAAAAAGAAGAACAGCACCAAGGGGATGGTGCTAAACCATTCACGGGAAATCTATCTTCATCTTCCAGTCATCTCCCACCAGGCCCCACCTCCAACACTGGGAATATTAATCTCAATACAATATAAGATTTGGGCAGGGGCACGCATTCAAACTATACCACCATGCAAGTTTGTTGTGAGCATTTCATGGAAAAAAACTGTAAACTACTGAGGACTACTATATAAACATCAGAGATAATACTGGTGATGAGTGTGCTGGTGATGACAACAAGCACAACAGCAGTGATGATGCTATTAGAAAGATGTTCGTGACTAGCTCTGAGTCCCAGAGGTGCTAGCCACTCAGTTTGGTATGTGTGAGACAAAGGGTATGTGCACATGGGTGGGTTTGTGGTTAGTGAAATGGGAGGGGAGGGAAGCCAGCTGGAGAGCTGGTTATTGAAGCGGACTTGAGAGAGGAAAAAATGCATGTACTTAGACCTACACTGATATTACCATAATGTCCACAGTTTAGCCTCTGTCGAACTGATCAGAAATAAGATGTGACACCAGCAACCCCTGGCCTGAAGAAGATACCAGTAGAGGATATTTCCCTCTTCTGGTGCAAATGAAGAGGATAAACTAGTTTTCAGATTGCCAATCGATGACATTTTGATCATGTCTCAATTTGTTTTTCCTTCTGTCATTTGAAATTTTCTACTTTCATGTTATATTTGATAAAGGGAGACTCCACTCCTGAAAAAATTATCTACTGCTAGATGAGTTGCTGTAATCTAGTTGGTGGCAATGACAAATGTCAAATGATAATGTTGATTCTCATTGTACCAAGTCAGTATAGTTGCATGCTAGGCTCTGAGCTCTAACGATTCACTACGATTTTTTCCCACCTCTGTGTAATGTCTCTACTTCCCAACTCACAAGAAATTATATGAACAATTATAAGGCATCAATCTTTGTATATATCAATGTAAGAATTAAAAATTTAAAAGAATTCTAGTAAAATATAATCTCTTATATTAATTTATCATTTTAAATTTTCAGAGGAGAGAGTTGAGGTCTCAATATTTAAAGAACAACTTAAAATCAAAATGGTATTAACCCAGAAAAGCAAGACTACAGCTCATGTATTCTGACTAACATCACCATCAGCTTGCCTCTGAACCATGAAGCTTCTTTCAAAACATCAATCAAAGTTAAGCAAAATCTTGAAGGAAAGGCTATGTTAATTCTTATTACCAGGCATCAATGGAAAGCAGCATGACTTTAATGGAATTTCAATAATATTTTTCAACTTTTAGGCTAGAATGTAAAGCTCATTCTGCTAGATGCACAATAAAGGATCAAAGAGAGTTGAACACTTATTCAGATATGCCCACTGATTTTTGGGAGGCTGAGGTGGTTGGATCACCTGAGGTCAGGAGTTCGAGACCAGCCTGGTCAACATGGTGAAACTCCTTCTCTACAAAAAAAAAAAAAAAAAAAAAAAAAAATTAAAAAAAAATTAGCCGGGTGTGGTGATGTGTGCTACTTGGGGGGCTGAGGCAGAAGAATTCCTTGAACCTGGGAGGCAGAGGTTACAGTGAGCTGAGATCATGCCACTGCACTCCAGCCTGGGCAACAAGAGTGAAACTCTGTCTCAAAAAACAAAACAAAACAAAAAAAACAATCAATATCAGGCTGTTGCTTTATGTCCAGAAAATAGGTACCAATTTCCAGCAACATGTTGTGGTGGAAGCTGGGAACACCTGGTAAACTCCCAGACTCTCCAGGCCACACAGCTAGGTCTGGACCCTAGCTGCTCCTCTTAGGTCTTGTCTAACATTAGGCAAGTTATAGATCCTCTTAAATCTCAGATTACCTATCTGTCAAATGGGGAAGCCAATTGCATTTACTCTTTCAGGATTGCTGAAGCTGGAACGGGTGATGGTTGTGTACAACTGTGTGGCACATAAAGGGCACATAATGAAGGTTAGTTATCAGTTTTAAAGGGAAAAGGACATTTGACTAGAAGTCTGAAACTTGTGTTCCCATCTCCTAAATTAGCTGTCATTTTGAGCAAGTAACTTAAATTCTGTGAGCCCCAGTTTCCTTATTTGCACATTGAAAGGCTTGCGTTGGTGGCATCTGTCTGTTCCTTTAGGAGTTTTTTAGTTACAAGTGACATAAAAATCAACCAAAACATGCCTACATGAAAAACTATTTATTTTCTCATGTAATGGAAAATTCTAAGTGCTAGCTTAAGGAATGGCTAACTGCAGAGCCCAAATGATGGCATCAGGACTTGGTATCTGTCTGTGTGTTCTTCTTGTCATCACACAGGCTTCACAAAGCAAGCAGAACCTGAGAGCAGGAGGCATGAAATAGCAGCAGCATGCAAATACTTCACAGGTTGTCATGAAGATTGAATGAGTTAAAAAACATAAAGCCCTTAGAACCCTGCCCTAGCCCCTACCATGTGCTCAGTAAGGGCTAGCTGTTAGTATTATTTGCCCACAAGCTCCATCTGAGGGCATGATGAATGCAGCTCCAGAATTTACATTCTTTCAGATTTATGCCTAAGGGAGAAGAATACCTATCTGAGTCCCAGAAGTCTCAGCAAATTTTTATGTCTTCTAATGACTTTGAGAGAACTTTTACATTCCTGAATATTAGATTTTGATTGACCAGACCTGACTCATAGTGTGTAAATGAGCCCCGTTCACCCATCATTGGCTCCACTGACAATGACAGTATTATTCTCTAGCATTTTTGAAAAACAGATGCAGTTTGCGAGAAATGACACAAGTTGTAAAAACCTAAGATTTTGGCATCACACACATACACACATACACACACACACATGAGTAACACACACATATACTCAAATGTCA
Source organism: Rhinopithecus bieti (assembly GCF_001698545.2). Classification (NCBI taxonomy): domain Eukaryota; kingdom Metazoa; phylum Chordata; class Mammalia; order Primates; family Cercopithecidae; genus Rhinopithecus; species Rhinopithecus bieti. Next base: position 6,009,752 of record NW_016804690.1, read on the forward strand.
ATATAAAGGGATTTATTTTTCTTAAAGTCCTATGTCAGATTAAGTTATTGTTTATAGAAATATCTATGGCGGGTATAGAATTTCTCTGCTCCTCTACAGTCAGGAATTAGTTTGGTTATTTTTATTTTTTGACTTTCAGATTTCAGTCTCAAATCACTACCCACACTGCCACTCCTCTGCATAAAACCCTGGTAAACAAAGCCAGGGTTGTTTGGGAAATGCATAGCGTGAATCGTGTGGAGCCACTGTCTTTTATGCAGTTAGCTTTTTAATTGACTTTGCATGCATCAACTGTGCCTTCCAGGAAGCAGATACAGTTCCCGTGGATTGTCAAAAGATTCCTATCTCAAGAGCAGATCTAATCCAGTTGGTGCCATTGAGAAACCTTAAATGACAGCTTTCATCTTATTTACAAACATTCTCTGGGTTCAGGTTACATTTTAATCCCAGTTGCTCTATCAGCTTTATGGCAGCTGAGGTGGGGGATGGACTTGGGTGGCTGTTTATGGCTAAGTTTTAGTTTTCTTTCTTTTTATGTAAATTATTACCTCAAGCAGAATTCTACAATGGAGGGCACTTTCCAGGTCTGGGGGGCAGGCTGACTTTGGACTCAAACATTACCATTTCTTCTTTGATGAACAGAGAAGGCTGCAGCCTATGATAGAGAAACAAGTTTATCTGTGCATCTTTTTTCAACATTACTAGGGAACATTCGATCCATTGGATACATCAGCAGATCTCCATAACCCAAAGCAAAGCTATAACCATAGTGGTGACTCATTAGCCATCGTGACTCTCCAAAATAAAGACGGCAGCATAGTCACCAATTTTTTTTTTTTTTTTTTTTTTTTTGGCATCCAAACCCACACTGAGCTTGTTACCGTTGGATAAAATCTCATCTAGATTCTCTACTTCCCATCCTGTCACATAGTCTGTGTGTTTGTCTGTGTGATGTTTAAGAAAATGAGGCCCATCCCTTGAGTTTGGTTCTCATTTATTTCCCACATAGGATTTGGTCTGTCCCTTTTTACCTTTAAATACGAATAAAATAATGTTGAGTAAGAGGGAACCACCTAATATGTAGAGAACATATGCCATGCTGCATAAACACTACCTAATTGAATCCTCAACATAATCCAGGGAGTTGGTGGCTGTTATTTTTCTCATTTTACAGATGAGACCCAAGGCTCAGATCCTCGAAGTGATTCTGTCAAGATCTGACTTCTAAAAGATGACCTGGGGTCGGGCATGGTGGCTCGCACCTGTAATCCTAGCACTTTGGGAGGTTGAGGTGGGCGAATCACAAGATCAGGAGATCAAGACTACCCTGGCTAACATGGTGAAACCCCATCTCTACTAAAAAATACAAAAAAATTAGCTGGGGGTGGCAGGCACGTGTAGTTCCAGCTACTTGGGAGGCTGAGGCAGGAGAATGGCATGATCCTGAGAGGCGGAGCTTGCAGTGAGCCGAGATTGCACCACTGCACTCCAGCCTGGGTGACAGAGCAAGACTCTGTCAAAAAAAAAAAAAAAAAAAAAAAAAAAAAAAAAAAAGAAAGAAAGAAAAAAAGAAAAGAAAAGGATGACCTGGCTGAGATTTGGACACGGATTGCCTTCTTCATCAGAGCCCATGGCTTCAGAGTTGGACTCTGCATAGCTCTTGCTTGTCCACCTCCCCTGCCTCTCAGCATCCTCTGTGCCTTTCCTATCTGAGCCTAGTACATGCAGCACAGTCATTGGAGAGTTTAAAGATCAGCTACAAAGATCTTACTCACATGACATAACCAGATTCAACTTTTACCCAAATCCTACTTTCACCCTTCTTAAGGAGAAGTGTAATGAAAAGTCTGGGTAACAAGGTGAGTTGCAATACTGTGGATAACAAGGTGATCAATATCGGATTATGATAGATTATGTGCTGTCCCAACAACTGATTGAAATTTCTTCCATTAGAGCTTTAACTCCAGTAACAAGTTGCCATCTAGACAGTCTGAGAACAAGGTCGTAGAGGCATGGTGAGATAAAAGTCAAATGAGCATCACACTGGGAGATAAGAGAAACTGCCATCTGTCCTGGGATGACTTATGTAGCCTCTCAGCTCAGTTTTCTCATCTGTGAAGCAGAAATAACAGTATCTTTAATCACAAGTGTAATGTAAGATTAAATGAAGCGACAGAGCCCTGGCTTTTGTATATATTCAATAACAGCCATCTCTGATCAATGTTACTCCTCTGCCCAGTGCTCTCTGGGGAGAGAATGGTGAACTGTGTCCAGCCTAGGCAGAATGCATGGGCCACTCTGTCAGTCACCAACCCTGATGGCTAAGGGCAATTGGAGCCCTGAGGAAGCCTCATGCTCTCAATCCTAAGGAGTTTCCAACATAACAGGTGAAAAAACTCAAGCACATGGAAGATTTAAGAAACAATAAAAAGGATATACAATCAAGTAGAGCAATGGATTAGAGCTTTGTGGATCTAAACACGCAGGCACCAAGAGGAAGATGGGAATAATGGAGTAATCTGAACCAAGTGGAATTTGTTTAAAATGGGCAAACCTTTAAGACATAGGAGGAAGGATGATAGGACTGTCCTGTAAATCCCTTTTGATACCATGGCTTGTCCTATGCAGTGCTGAGGCACCTAGGTGTTGCACACCCCAACTCTCTGATGATTGGTACATTTTGAACAGAAAAAAACCAACATCTTTAAAACTACCCTACGAGCTTTATGTGATTCCCATTTTATATATGCGGTCCTCGGCATAGCCCAGATCCAGGCATTTTCCTTTGCTTAGATGAATTAGGTTTATACTCTGCTTCCCGAACCCCTGTCCACACCCAAGGAAACCTGAAAGGCTTTTCTTCTTCTTCATGGACAATATTGAAAGTAGTTAACAACAGTACAGGCTAAAAAATAACAGTGGTGGGAGGGTCAGGATACTTAGAGAAGGCACTTGGAGGGCCCACTATAGAAACTATGTACTAGCTGTAACAGGATCACTTCACTATTGTCACAAACCTCTTGGTTATTCACTAATGTGCAGGAGCTGAGTTCATTGGTACCCTTCTCTCTGCTTTACCTATTACCTCAGAAATGCCCGTGCTGCTGGTGGGCACTGTGGAAGTTTGGGAATACTAGTTACTGTTAGTATGGCTTTTACCATAAGCATGCCCTGGGTTTTGCCTTTGTGTGAAGAATTTCACAGTTTTCCTCAAACTGCTAGTAATGGGTAGAGCTTTGATAATAAGCAAAAAAAGGGGCTTGGTTCTCTCACCTTCTTCAATATCTCATTTTCAGAGCGGCCTTGCACTTTCAGACATCATTAGCTAAAGGCCATTCCCATAATCCCCACTGCAACAAAAGCCAATAATACTTCTTAAAACTATGCAATCAGTATAGATTTCTGAGAAAATTCTTGTCGTGGAGGCCTCTAAAAAGCGTTTCCTGTTCAGGATCCTCATCTGCAGAAATGACCTGGAGTTTGTCAGCCTCACTTCTTATCATGGCCCCCACATAAACAGAAAGACAAATGTAAGATGGCGCCCTAACTATGCAGCCAGAGATTGTGCAGTAAACCAGGACGCCCTGCACTCACATAGCTCTTCTGTGAAAATGGGGTAATTTTAATAGACTGACAGAAATAAGCCAGGTTGTGTAACCACCAAAACAAACAAATAAAAAACACACAGTTGAAGGGTAGAGACAGGCAATGTGACAGAGTTGGAGCCCCCTCCCCCTCGTTAGTGCAATCCCTTCAATTTTAGGTTAAGAGGAGTTACTGGAGTGAAGTTATTTGTATAAACCACAAGAAGGCCTCCCACCCCCACATCCTTTAACTGGATTAGGCCTGGAAAAGTTAAAATGATTTTTAAGTGTTCCATCAAAATCAGGATGCTTATCACTCTGGTTTGGCTACCAGCCTGCATTTAGCTCCCAGTTAATCTCTGGTGCTGTGCTTCTCTCTGGGGGAAAGAGGAGGGGAGTGCTGAGGGAGGGGTGCACATGCCCATGCTCACTGTCATAAGGGAAGATTTGCAAACAGAGTAAAAGTGGATTAACCCCTAGTGTTCCAAAGGTATCCAGGAAAATAACTCAATTGAAATCATATCTTCAAATTCATTGGGACAGAGAAAGAAAGAAGTTTAAAACCTTAGAAGTGCCTTAGAGGCCCATGTCTCAGGAACTAGCTAAGTAAGAAAAAATCTGCTATAATCAGTTCACTTATCAGTTATGCATGAGAGGAGGAACGTCTTTGATGACATCTTTACCTAAAGCTTGCAGTTCGCTCTAATATTGCTGATGAAAGGGTGCCAGGCAATCATATAGTCATTTACAGGTCTGGGTTCAAATCACCACCCCAATTCCATTTGATATTTATGTGACTTTGGATAAGACATTGATCCTGTCTGTATCTCAATTTCACTATGAGGAAATTAAAAATACCTTTCTTATTGCTTCATAGGATTGTTTTAAAACCTAAATGAAGTTCCATAATGTATGTTAACAACGCATGACATATAGCAGGTTCTATGTAATCATTAGTACCATTTCCTAATGGTATTTGCAGTGGCCCAAGCCCAGGGGAATCTCAACTTGAGCATAGATGGGACGTCCCTAGCTTCCAGTGTAGGAGCAGGTAAAGGGAAGTTACATAAGTATGAACAATGAAAATGTCAAAACCCAAATCCCAAACATTAGTCCATTCTATGCAGGGCTTGCACCATGGGGAGAAGGACAAGGGGAAGATAAAGCCTAGGAGATCACAGTTTGAGAAAACTCCTCAAAATTGGCAAATTCCTGGCCCTCAGCTTGTTGAGTGTCATCTCCACCTAAAACCAATCCACATGAGGGTCACCACGTGTTGATTCAGTTGTATTCTTCACCTAGGCACACTCATATATTTTGAAACTTACAAGAGTTGAGGGCAGAACTGATCAGTATATATGAATTTCCTTTCCATAATCTTCAAATCCAGTTTATATTTTCTTAGTCTTTAACCTAATACCCACTTCCAGGTCCAAAAGTGATACCAAAAAATTACTCTTTGTAAAAAATTATAAATATACCCTTAAACAAAGAATACGAGTCACTAAGGCCTCAGACTCTTCTATTGGTTGAATTTCCTCTTAAGCCTTGGAAAAGTAAGCCAGATAGGTCTTAACGTAGTAGTTTTCAACAAGTATTATTAACAAAAAGCACTATCAAATTATTTAGATTTCTGGAATGCACGTGCTAACTAACTGAACTCCTATCTCTTAAAACATCTTCATGAGAATTTCCCCCAGGACTCTCAGAGTCACCAGTTTACCTAGTTGGTATTTTTTTTCTGGGCAATTAAATTTGTAGCAGAAGAAAACATTCCATTTTTCTCAAGTCTTCCTGATGCCCACATTACTAACAGAAAAAGCAAAACCCCTTCTGCTCAGTTTGGCGGAATAACAGTCCCCTCAAAACTTCCACTCCCTAATCCGAGAAATGAATATATTACCACCCATGGCCAAGTGACTTTGCCAGTGTGATTAAGGTATGGATCTTAAAATAGGATAATTATCTTGGATTATCTAGGTGGGCCTAAGCAGTTACATAAGCACCCATAAACAGAAATTTGTCCTGCTGTAGTCAGAAAGATGCAGCAGCAGAAGAGGTAGAAGAGATGGAGATGGGGGGAGAACCAGGGATTTAAAGTATGACATCTCTATTGCATTTCTGGCTTTAAAGATGGAAGAAGGGGACCATAAGCTAAGGAACATAGTAGTTTTCCAGAATGATTCTTGGATGACAATCAGCAAGGAAATAGGGACCTCAGTCTTTCAATCACATGAAACTAAATTCTGCCAACAACCTGAATGATCTTGGAGAAGGATTATTCTCCCCACCTCTTAATAAGTGTTTGCTTGGCTAACACCTTGATTCTGACCTTGTGAGACCGTGAGCAAAGAGCCCAGCCAAGGGCACCCAGACTTTTGACCTACAGATTTATGAAATAATGTTTATATTGGTTTAAAATGCTGAATTTATGGTAGTTTCTTACAGCAGCAATAGACTAATTTTCCACTAAGCATTTTCTTCTTTCCATAAAGTGGCCTAAGTGAAGTCACTTATGTCCTCATGTTTGGGGAAATTTCAGTTCTGTGTATAACCAGAATCATTTAAGGGTAGAAAGTAGAGAGGAGAAAGAGAAAATACAGGCCGGCCTCTTATTGGAAGCTCTCTCAAACAAGAATTTTCATTAAGTAGGTAAAGGATCAATACTAAAGAAAAAAGAATTCCTAAAAGTCTGCTTCAGGAATTGTCAAATAATTCCAAAACAAATTAAATAAACAATGTTTTTTCTTTGATTCCAAATTATGAAGGGTGGCTACTGTTAAAGATTTAAATAGTAACCTGGTATGTACAGCATGGAAATATATTTCAATTGAATTGCAAACCAGTATCTTATCTGACATCAGAGAAGATTTTACTAGAATGCATTTAGAATGCTTTCTTTGCCCATAGCATTCAATAGTTTGGGGAGATAAGAGCTCCCTCTAAAAAAATAAAGCAGAGAGGTTTTCATAATACAGGGATTGAAAAGGAATACATTTTCTTCCTGGAAAGGGAAAATATAGCTGTGGTGTAAAAGCAAATGACTATGGTCATGCAGAGTAACTATGAGCCATACCAGTGTGAGGTTATGTAAAAATTACATCCAGTGGGTTTTATAAAGCTGGGAAATTTCACTAACACAGAAAACTCACATTGCAATAACATGGTTTTGATTATGACTTTTTGATGATGCAGCCAGTGGTAAATATTACTCATCACTTATGAGGTGTAGAAATGGGTGAACCAAGAAGCTAACTTGTGAGGGAAAAGAAGAGAAGAATTACAGTAAATAAGTTGCTGTAAATTGTCAGTAAAGTAACGCACAAAAAAACCTACGTAAGGCAGTGAAAATCTTGGTTGGAGTCGGAGTCGTGTTAGGAAAAGAGCATTGACTAAGTACAGACTATGAGTTCCTCCCTTCTAAATCTCTTGAGAAAACTAGAGATGACAATACAACAAGAATCCAGTTGAGCAGAAATGATGCTACTAATGATATCTGGTGCAAACTTGGTCTTGCCTAGGCGTGTTACATGCGAACATGCAGGCACAAACCATTTGAGGTAGACATGTCTGAGGTTTACTTGAGTTCACTGTGGTCATATTTCTTGGTGCAACTTAAACATATGTTATACATTTTTAGACCTTGTGTATCCACAAGAAACAGATGCTTCTTGGAATTACAGACATGTAGATTTATTTTGTTCAAGTCAACAAGGTGAAATAAAAGAATAGAGCATTTTAGGTGAAGTCTTTAAAATTTTTCCATCACACCATCTGCATTCCCATTCAGTCTCCAGATTACTTGGGAAAGCAATATGGCTTCACTTTGAGTCCAAAGTTACTCAAAATCAATTACTTAAACACTGCCCCAGTGGGATTATCTGAACTTGTAAGACCATGTGTGTCTATAATGTTTACAATTCCTTTTCTTATTTTTTATTTAAAAACATCTGAAGTATTTCAAGCTTTTAGAAAAGTGTAGAGAATAATTTATTGAATAGCATTGTGGTATTGTGATCACAAGAGAGCTTCATTAAAATGCACTTTTTGTCAACTTTATAATCAGATCAAATGTAATAATTGCTGAAGGTATCTGATTTGTTCCAGACCATGAATAGACACTTTAATTTTACATATTTTTTAAAGTATAGAGTTTATAGTTTGAGTTCAGCAATACCTTTGTGCCCTCTGTATACTGCTTTCTACAGAATCACTGTCAGCTCATTCAACTTTCTAAACAGGAAGAAAGGAAGGCTTTGCTGAGGATTTTTAAAATATGATTTCTTTGAGTGAAATACTTAGTATTACATCTTTGTCTCTGTGATCCTCCCTACCTGAAGCACTATCTTCTTTTACTTAAAATGAGTCACTCACCTTCTCCCCACACTGTAATGAGATAGTTACTACTAAGGCTACTAAAGAGCTATAATACCTCCCTGGCCGTCTTGATGCCTACCAAAGGATACTTCCGTGGCCTTCTTGGCTTTCCTCTGCTGTCTCCTTTAACAGGCAGACAGTCATGCTCTCCTCCCTCCAACTGTAACCCACAGACAGATACTCCTTGTCAGTGAACCCACTAATTCCTAAAGAGTATCTCCCTTCCATTCCCTGGCTCCATTTTTCTTCTTCTCTCTGCCATTCCTGAGCACACTTTAAATTATTTGCTGCCAAAGAATACACAAAATAGGTCTTTAAAAACAATTAGAGAATTAAGACCTTTCTTGAATTAAGCTTAAGTAGCCTCTTAAAAAGTACACTACTTACTGTGTGGTAATGGTTGCTTGTTTCCGCCAATGTCTGATTAGCTTAGAATATCAGAACTTGGTAGAGCGAGCTACTCCATTTAACAGTACCTATTACGTGTAGGCATCTTACAAAGGAATGAAGTACTTTTCTGCTGCTTTTATGAATTAAAAAAGGAGAGTTCATTTAAAAATTAAGTAGCTTGTCCAGATTCACATAAGCATAGCCAGGAATTGACTCCCAGTTTATCTGTCGGAATGTGCTTTCTACTGTGTGGCATGACCTCCTAAGTAACTGGCAGTTCTGTGGTCTTTGTCTCAATGAAGAGTTGAATAGTTGAATATATAGGTTCACTCCTCATAAAAGCAAATAACATTTCCTTTCTTCGATACCCATACTACCCATAGAATTATCCAGGTCAGTTGTCTTATAGTTCAGGCTGTTGCTCACAGATCAGACTGCAGAGATGATAAAAAATAAATTAATCACTCACTATTTGAAAAGTTTGAGCATAACTTACATACTTTTCATTCATTCGTTTTGATAAAAGAATTTCTTATATCGTCCTATGTCATCAATTCTTTCATATATGGTCAATTTCAATAGCTTGAAGAATTATCTTACAGATTAAAAGAAATTATAAGATGAATTGATGTTAAGTTAGCTTAATTCAGAACATATCTTTGGATCCATTGAGATAAATGGCTTAAAAACTGCCATGAAGATTCATCTTTAACCATTGAGTGCTTACGAATAGCTTGCATAAACTTTCCAGAGTGACCGGTTGCAAGGAGAACATGACCCCTGTCTCTTTGTTGGTGTTCCTGGCTGTTTCCCTGTACTAGTAGGAGAAAAGGAATCCATCCCTTCTTTCCATTTCAATTCAGGTCTTCTACTTCCAGGCACAATGGAATTGGATAGTGTACAATGTAAAATCAGTATTTCTTTTTAAGAAAGTTTCTATTACGTAGTATTGAACTTTCTAAAAGTTCAATTTGGAGTCATTTTGTTTAGGTGAAGGGTTGGGTCATGTCTCATTTCCCCCAAACTAGTTCATCCATCTCAGCCTCTGAAGCTGAAGGAATTGAATCCTGAAACATGTTTTATTGCTGTTTCTTTAGGATAGTGAAGGAGTCTTGGAATTTAACATCCCCCTGAAGCTGAAGAAGTTAAAGGCCCACTGTGCACTCTGAAATCAAAATCATCTGTTCAGGGAGGATTGAGACTTCCTGTGGAAAGTACAAATTTTAAAGGTTTCCATTTTCGCTGCTCATCTAAATAATGTAGGATTTATGATTTCATACTATGTACAAGTAGGAAAGCCTCCTCTTAGATGGTAGGTTATCCCTGCAGCTTTTGTGAGTGTCGGTCAATGAGTGGAGGGGCAGGCAGCATAGATCCAGATGTGTGCGGAAACAAATGTCCTTGCCTCTCTTGTGGAACCAGGGATTTGGAGCCATGGGTATAGAGTTTGGTTTTGCACTCCAGTTCCCTTCAATTATTTTAAATGCTTCCATAAATGGCTGTTATTCTTTTAAGAGTCTTTGCCTATTTCAATTTATGGAGGTTGCTTTTCTCTTATTTTGGATTATGCATCATTGTGATACAAATAAATTAACATTTTATTTCAGGGGTCATATAAAATCTGTTTCCATACTGTTTGTCTGTAGTTTTCTCTTTAAGTTCTTTTCCCTTTGTGTGTGGGGTGGGGTAGGGTGGGGAACTAAAGCCATAATTATGTCTACCCCAAAAAATGTCAAATATATTGCACAGTACTTGTCAATAGGCATACAAGGAAGCTTCAGTAGCTAAGTTGTTTCCCCCTTCTCATTTCAACAAGAAGCAAGACATCTGCAGAGTAAGCTGAGGAAGCTGATAAAATCATTATTTCTGTCCATCCATACAAAAATATACATTAGCAATCAAACTCAACCTAGTTCCTTAGGTAATATCCCTATTTCTTGTACCTTTTAGACTATGTAATCAAAACAGTTTTCAGAGACACCAGAGAAGAAAATATATAAATTTGGGATCAAAGCTCTGCCCTCTCAATCATTTTTCCATTTCCAAGAGGGAATAGTAATCTACAAAAATGGATAATACATAGATGGGAATAAAGAAGAGATAGATATGGAATTCTATAATATCTTTCTCAAGAATTCGTACAGAAATATGAGGTATTGTGGCTCACGCCTGTAATCCCAGCACTTTGGGAGGCCGAGACAGGCGGATCATGAGGTCAGGAGATCGAGACCATCCTGGCTAACACGGTGAAACCCCGACTCTAATAAAAATATACAAAAAATTAGCCGGGCGTGGTGGCAGGTCCCTGTAGTCACAGCTACTCAGGAGGCTGAGGCAGGAGAATGGCGTGAAACCCAGAGGCGGAGCTTGCAGTGAGCCAAGATGGCACCACTGCACTCCAGCCTGGGCGACAGAGCGGGACTCCATGTCAAAAAAAAAAAAAAAGTAAAGAAACATGAGGTATGCTTCCAGAGAATATGCTGACATTCACATTTATTCTATCTCTACATAATTATTTTTAAAAATCACATAAAATTACATTAATAATAACTTGGACTAAAAGAATGAAACAACACTAAACTCGTCATCCTAATAATATAACCATTTTTTCTTTCTCCTTCCTAGACTATCACAATTTGTGTCTGTAATTTTAAAATGTCAATAACCATTAGGTATACATAATGCCATAGTTGAATTTTTCATTAGACTTTAAAGAACTTTTTAATGTTTCTTTAGTCAGTATTATGGTCATTTTAATGATTTTAAATACTTCGCCTGTGTTGATGTAGCATAATTTGCTTAACTATTCTTGAACATTTACCAGCTCTGTGACCTTGTTCATGTTACGGTAACATTATAGCCCTAGTTTTGTCATCTGTTAAATGGTAGTAATAATACTTACATCATAAAGGTATCATTAAATGTCTGACATTTAAGAAGACCTCAACATATATTACGTGGGCTTTTTTTTTTTTTTTTTGAGATGGAGTCTTGCTCTGTCACCCAGGCTGGAGTGCAGTGGCACGTATCTCAGCTCATTGCAACCTCCTGGGTTCAAGCAATTCTCCTGCCTCAGACTCCTAAGTATCTGGGATTACAGGCTTGCCCCACCACCCCGGCTAATTTTTGTATTTTTAGTAGAGATGGGGTTTCGTCATGTTGGCCAGGCTGGTCTTGAACTCCTGACCTCGTGAGCTGCCCATCTCGGCCTCCCAAAGTGCTGGGATTACAGATGTGAGCCACCACGCCCAGCCTATATTAGCTTTTAAAAGTAATTTTGATTGGAAATTTAAAACTTTTTCAGTGAATGCCTTCATTCAAGACACTTTCCTTTTTCATAAAACTAATTCTTAAACGATCAGGAGTAAGAATTCTAAGTAAAAGTATATTTGCATTCCTTTAATCTATTTAGAAGAGCTCTTTTTCATGGAACTAAAGTTTCTCTTTTTTTTTTTTTTTTTTTTTTTGTCGGGAGCCCCCCTCTTCCCCCAGGCTGGAGTGCAGTGGTGCGATATCCACTCACTGCAAGCTCCACCTCCCAGGTTCACGCCATTCTCCTGCCTCAGCCTCCCATGTAGCTGGGACTACAGGTGCCCGCCACCGCGCCTGGCTAATTTTTGTATTTTTAGTAGAGACGGGGTTTCACCGTGTTAGCCAGGATGGTCTGGATCTCCTCACCTCGTTATCCGCCCGTCTCGGCCTCCCAAAGTGCTGGGATTACAGGCGTGAGCCACTGCGCCCGGCTGGAACTAAAGGTTCTTTATGAACATTGTGGATCATCAATATCATATTTGTCAAAAGGCATCTATGAAGTATCCATTTCTGCATAACTCTGTGTAGAATATTGTTCCAAGCAAATTAAACTGATTTAGCCATTGCAAAGAATACTATACCAAACAAATTGAATGGACTTGGTCTTTGACTATTACATTCCAAAACAGTACAATAGGAGATACATGTATGAGCCCTGCCGGTTCAAGTATGGACTAAAATAAGCCAAGTAAGTACAACGTAAGGCCATAAATGCTGTCTCACTAGAGTCCCACTAGCTCCAGCTATATAAAATTGTGAGTAAAAGACCAAACCATAAAAAAGACACATTACATGAGCAAACAACTCTAAACACTGAGCATCAGAATAAACTGTGATGGCTAATAAGAATTCAGAAGGAGAAGAACTCAGCTCTTGTCTGAACAGCCAGCAGGGAAAGACTGGGATTTTTCCCTTGATGGCCTCAGACACTCAGAAGTGAGAAAAATAACCAGTGTGTAAATGAAGCACAAATGGACCAGGAAGCTTCATTTGTCCAGGAAGGTACCTGGAGACACAGAAGCAAGAAAAGAAACATGGAGGTGTGACAGAAAAATGAAAGTATTGTTTATTAGTATTTCCAAGGATCAATGAACAATTTTCCTATCAAACTAGCAATCTCCCTCACAGACCTATAACTTCTCTACCTCTCTGTGCTTTAGTTAGTATGGTTTCCCTTATCTGAGAGCCTTTTCCCCTGCACACAGTTTCCCAACTGAAATTCATCACCTCTCAAAAAGCCTGCCTCCTCTATAAAACCTTCCCTGATTTTCCCAGGACTAATCACATCTAATCAATTTGACAATTACTTGTGCAGGTGTGAAGGCAGAAGAGGAGGTGAGTTCTCTGTAAGGTGAGATAGAGAATTAGAGGACTGAAGAGAGGGTCTTGGGACATGCTGCCATGTGAGACATGGGGGAAAAAGAAGAAACAAGGGGAAAAAAAAGGGTGGCCAGGATGATGTCATGCCTGAAAATCTAAGGTAACATACATTTCTAAACAAGGGATGTATAAAGGGAACTGCTTCAAAGTCAGGCTCAGTCTAGAACCTTTACTCATTGCCCTTTTCTCAGTTGAGAACGGCTTTTGACCCTAAGATACAAAGTCAAATACCACATCACAACTGAAGTAAAGCAATCACAAGTCCTTCATACACTACAAACATCTCTCTCCCATGTTTCTTAGCTACTGCCCCCAACTTAAGTATCCAAGTCAAAAAGCAATGGTTCTATTATTTTAGAGTTGAGAAAATTAAAACTGTTTTCAGAGTATTGTAAAGGGTCAGTGACAAGGATACTTTTTGTGCCTTGAAAAACTTCCATTGTGGGCATTTCATAAGAAAATGGGCTTTTGTGCCTTTCATAGATTACAGTTCCTTTACACAATGGGCTCGTCTAAGTGTCTTCCTGTTTTCCAATCAGTTAAATTTAGAACGATTGTTTCCATCTCTTATGAGATATGATGTCTAGGAAAAATGAATGCCTAGCTGTGATACCAGGGCCCAGTAAGTCTGTGAAATTCTGTTGTAGCCGGGGATATCACCCAACTCCTGGGTCGTTCTCTAGGGTTTCCCATGGGCACATAGAGTATTTTCTTTCTTCGTTGCTAGTTTGCCATTTCACAATATAAAGTCCAAGTTTCTTGCTGCCTTATCACAAAATAACTCCATTTTTTTATACAAAACTGGTTATTTTAGAGGCCTCCTTTTAATTTTACTTTATATAACTTTAAATCAAACAATCTGATTTACTACAATATGATTATTGTAGTAAAATGGGAAAATAAATTTAAACAAAAGGGAAGAAATACGCATTCTCCTACCATCCACAAAGAACCACTTTAAACTTTTTCATATAAGTTCTTCTAGATTTGATATGTTTATAAATTAGCTATACATTTATATGTTCATTTAAATATATATTACACAATTTTATTTATCTTTCTGATAAAAATTGCATACTATTGTAGGGCTCTAAAACTTGCCTTTATTTTTCCATATCAATGAGAAAACTTTTCCTACATGAATATGTGTCTATGTGACTTTCAATTGTGTAGATGGATATAGTTTATATTCTCATCTTCTATTGTTGGAGGGCTGGAAAGTCATAAATCTTATAAATAATGTCACTTTGAATTCTTAGCATAATTATTAGTCCGAGTCCTGGAGACTATTTTTGCCGCTTATTCACTGTGTAACTTCAGGCAATTTACTTAAGCTATTTGACCTCATCTGTAGAATGGGGTTTCATTGGGTTTCATTGGGTTTATTCTGAAGCTTAAGTGAGTGAGCATATGCAAAGTGTTTAAAGGGTGCCTTGCATGAAGCAAAAGCTCATAAGTTAGATGTCATTCAGTCTGGTGCTAAATTTTGAGTAAAAGCTGTTATAATACAATACAACATCCCAAGTTTGGTTTGGGCACCCAAAAGAAAAAAAATGCAAAAGAACTTTGATTTTCATTAACCAGAAATTAACAGCTCTATGGCGAAAGTTAAAACAAGTTCCTTTGTAGGCCCCTTGAATTGCAACTATTTGTTTGGTTTTAGGCCTGTGGGATGGGAACAAATATCAGTACTTCATACGGGCCCTGGCTTTTTCGAGACATTGATTGGTATGGGTGCCTTGGCATGGCTGGGAGATTGGGTCTTTTCTTGTTTCTGTGCCTGAATCAATACAGTGCAGGGATATGAACTTATTCTGCCTTCCTATAGGCCATGCTGATTCTCCTGTGAGTACAAAAATCTCTCCCAGTTGTGGTGACCATTTCTCCAATGACTAGAAAATGTCACATGAAAAATACAAAACAGATTTTAGAGGCAAAGAAACAACATTATCTCTATAACCTCAGTGGGCTCCTACATGGCATCCTCACAAAGATTTTTGCTTATTAATTTGAATTTGACTCTTTTAGACATTGACTAGAAAATTCTAGTAAACAATAATCTAATCTTGAAGAAAGTCTTAGATTTAAACCTAGCTTTATTTGATTTTGACTCTCCTTGCTCCAGTCCCAATGAATTTAATTGGAAATACTGATAACTCTTATAAGTTTATAATCCTGTTGATAAAAGAAAAGGTTAACAAGTAGGGGTGGATTTATTGACTGTCTCCCTTATACCTTCTTGGCTATATGGAAAATTATCCCATGTTGTCTAGAAAAAAAGTACAGAAACTTGTCTTGTTGCTTGTTGAATAACTTGTCTTAAAAAATGCTTTGGCAGCGTTTGAAATTCTAATGAAAAGCTTATAATTGTTCTCAGGCATGAACCTAGAAAAGGGCTACATTGTCCAGTTTTTGATTTACTAGTGCACACTGTTTGATTTGCAGTGCTGAAGAATTGTTGATGCCCTTAAATAAGATGCAAGCAATAGAGCAGGCAGAGAACAGAACAGCCATGCTCTGCAGGGTTTAAAGTGTTGCAGCCCGAAAATGATAGGTAGAAAAATTCTCACAAATATTTTAGATGCAGGACCTTATGGTACAAGTGTAAGTTTCTTGAAATGCATCGGTGGCAGGCTGAATTGCAGCAGGAAATACATTTGCCAATGGGACAAAAGTAACTGCTTTAGGACCCAAAACCTAAAACAGGAAATAGCATCCTAGAATGACCACCTACAAAGGCTATTTTGGTCACAGTGGCTGTCATGGTCAGCCACCAACAAGTGAGGCTATTATCACCCTATTCACTATAGATCTAAGATATGGGTCAATACTCTCTAACTCCATTTTCATTAAAGGCCTATGATTAAATGCTGATGGCCTAGAGCTTTCATCTGTTAATTTGCTCACTTGTAATCAACTCTTCTAAGTAGCTTTGGAAATATAAAGATAAGATAGACATTCCAGCCCCGTTAGGGAGATAGACGAGTAACAGATAAACTAAATTAAGTGCAATGAGTCAACAATAAAAGTATACACAAGGTGATACTGAGATCAAAAGGGAGTAAAAAATTCTGCCTAGAAATATACAGGTAGATTCAATAGTTGAGGTGACAATTTGGCCAGGTACTGCAAGAAAACAGGGGTTTTCTGAGAGGCGTCATTTGTAACTCTATGCAAAGTCCTGAAAGATCCTGTTGTAGTCTGAAATGGTGAGAATTCTGAGAAAGATGAGGTTGGAGAGAACGGGGTCAGAGGATAATGGAGCTTTTAAGTCAGTTCAAAAGGATTTTTCTGCAGTCAACGTAGCTTTTATGCAAAAGAATGCAAAAAAAAATTCTTTATTTGGTCAATAAAGGGCAGAAGTTTTGGATTCTTAGATATTCAGTATTGTTGAGGTTGGAAAAAATCAGATCCTACCTTCAGCATGAAATGGGAAACGTGGTTTTGTTTCTTGACCTCCCTTTCTCACCTCTCTCCTTGGAGCTCTATCTCTCTCACATTGCCTCTATGCTGCCAGTCTGCCAGGTGTAACCAAAACGTGCCAAAATATGCTGGCAAGTTTTTTTGTTTATTTGTTTTGGTTTGGTTTTGTTCAGAAATATGCATTACCCTAGCTAATTTACTAAGCATTTAGTGTTTGAAGAAGATTTAATAGCAAATCCTCTCAGCTAATGTATTTTGCATTTTATTTTGGACTGTCAGTCACAGAGCTAGACAGCAGAATGAAGGTAGACATTCCAGGCCTTGTAACAGGCTGAAGGAGGAGGTACTTCTCGGATGAGGGGAATGCAAGATTCCTCCAATCACAAATAGATGAATGTCTTCCTCTAGCTACTATTAAAGCTAATCTTGGGGAGGAAATTATGTTAAGGTTGTCCAAGCATAGGAAAAAGGAGCGAGCTTTGCTCTTAGGATGACTTGGTTTTGATTTGTTGTTTCTGTCACTAAGAGAGTAAGTGTCCTAATTGCTTACCCTCAGTGTCATGGTAAGCTCATATATTAAAAGGGTACAATGATACAGTAGAATAGCTTTTACTAAATTATCAGAATTTCCTCTATCAACTACACTCGCTGGTAAACTGAATGCCTAGCTCCAGAAGGCTAATTTCTCACATATTTCCACTACCACCAGTTTAGTTGTCTAGAGTTCATTGTGTTTGCCCCAAATTTTGTTATGCCAGTTGTTTTTTAAAGTATTTATGTACTTTAATTAAATATTATATAAATTGATAAAATGTAAGTACACATTAAGATTATACATTTTGGCCGGGCGCGGTGGCGGTGCCTCAGCCTGTAATGCCCAGCACCTTTGGGAGGCCGAGACGGGCGATTCACGAGGTCAAGGAGATCGAGACCATCACTGGCTAACATGTGTGAAACCCCATCTCTACCAAATATGAAAAACTAGCGGGCGAGGTGGCGGGCGCCTGTAGTCCCAGCTATCTCAGGAGGCTGAGCCAGGAGACGGAGCTTGCAGTGAGCTGAGATCTGGCCACTGCACTCCAGTCCAGGTGACAGGTGACAGAGCGAGACTCCGCCTCAAAAAAAAAAAAAAAAAAAAAAGATTATACATTTTTGAAATTTAAATAGAATATGCAGGTAAGACTCCATGAAGGTGAGTCAGTAAAAAAAAAAAAAAAAAAAAAAAAAAAAAGGACTGTTAAATTAGATATGTGCAAAACCATGACAGAGATTAGGAGATAAATTATAAAATTCTTGCACAATGAACATAGTTTGAAGACAGCTCTGCATTTGTGCCAATACCTATGATCTACCCTCTTTCCAGTATTTTTAATTTGATTTGAAACATTCATGAGAATTTGAATATTTCTATGTTTTATTTAAAATTTAATCTGAACCTGAACAAAACGTTCCCAACATAATTTTATAAGACTTTTCACTCATAAATTTAGGGCATAAAAAATCATCCGTTGATCTTGTTTAAAATGTAGATTATTGAGTCTTGAACCCCTAGAGATTCTGACTGGAGGTCTGGGTTGAAGCCCAGGAATATGAACTTTTAAAAAGCTCCTGAAATGATTCTGATACAGGGATTAGAAACCCAGGATTTGACACTCTGTCTGGTGATAAAGTCCAATCTTTTTCAGCTTTCTTATTCCTGACCACATACCTGGAGGAACATACTACACACCACCCCCCAAAAAAAGACAAAGTAAATTTTTGTTGGACAAGCATTTCACTCTCTCAAGTCATCTTGCTTTTGAATATCAGCCCTTAAAGTTTTTGCCCTATCATAATTTTCTACAATAAAAGAAAGGAAGTTTTAGAGTTAAGATTTGAAAGGTCTTACGATAGTGAGTAAAAACATTAGCATCTCAATTATTTTAAAGTTACTTGGTATTTATTTAGTGAAAAGATCAATAAGTTTCATTGATGAAAACATAGCCAAACATTGCACATATTTTCAGAATATTTGGCATTATCTTATAATCAGATGCTGAAGACAGGAAGGACTTCACAGGTTCACTAGGTCATTGGCTTCTTTCCATTAAGGCTGGCCCAGAACATCACAGACTAGATCTTGTCTCAGGGAAATTCTGAAGTCTTAGAGCCTTGTGTTATTTGTTCAATTTCTCTTCTTCCAGTAATAATTATTTTCCAATAACCCTAAACAGTTTTCTATTTAACATTTTCTCAGTATTAGTTTAATTTTAATATTTTTGTTACCATCTCAAGGATTTACCTTCTTGGGAATTCTCATGACCTCTATTGATAAACACCTTCCAGGGTTTTACAAATTGTCCTAAAGTTTCTTATAAAGCTCTCCTCCTACAATCTAATCCTATGTCTGTATTCCTGGTTCATGATGCAATTAGAAAACAACACTTTGTTACTCACATAATAACTTACTTTATACTCAGAGAGAGTTTAAATAATATACAACCTTATTATAAGTTTACATCCTGTTCTCCATACTATTAAAATGAAGTAGTGGCCCCGGGAAACTGATACCCAAAATTTTTTTTTTTTTTTTTTTTTTTAAGAAACAACTTCCTATTTCTCCTTGGAATGCACTAGGTTTTTTTCTCCCTCCTTTGGCAGTAGGTTTACATTCCAAATTATACATTTCTGAGGTTAATATTAAACAAGTTTTCCTTTGTGTTCAGTGACTGATAGTGCAGGGCCCAGCTGTATAGATTGACAAGACCTAATCCAATTTAATACTTTGTCAAATAAAAAAAAATCTTTAATTTTAGTTAAAGTCCAGCACAAAATAAACTCCCAGCTGCTGTCAGTGGAAGACTAATTATGTATTCTCCTAAATTCAAAGAACTGCTTCTAATTGACCCATTAACTGTCCTCTTAGGCAATTTTCTTCTTTAAGAAAAAAACGTTTTCATTGCCTTCTGTTGGCCTACCTCTATTAAATCTAGAAACCCAGATATGAGTCCTTCTGTCTTTGTTTAGAAGCAGTGAAGGCTCTTTAGGAGTAAGTACTAGACTGGGTACTCACATGTAAATGTAAATATCAGTTCTACAATTGCTTGCCACAAAAGCCACTTGTCTTGAAAGTGAAAAAAGGTAGGGAAGGGTCCAGATGGAATGAATGGAAATTTCCAATTGTGTTTACCTTTTCATTAGCTCCTCATTCCAACCTGGGTGTGGGAGTGAGGGAGGGTTGGGGAGGGGAGCTGCACACGTTTAATCAAATATATCATCAGTTTTAGAGCTCTAAAAATTTCAGAAAGCTTGAGATCATTTTTTCTTTAGAAAGTGTGAGGATGGTTTTCTGCCACCCAGTTGATTTTGAAATCTCATGGATAACTGTGGAATTCTTGTTGAAATACGCAGCATCCCTCCATATCATCAGTTTTCATGGGTTGCTGATATAATCAGGCTTCATCTACCTCCAGTCATGAGTCTACAGTGGTCACTGCTGGGTCATTGACTCGCCCAACTTAGTTGATTCTGCGCTTATGTGGGGCATGTAGACAACATTCGCCACTGTCTCAGGCCACAGTCTTTTGAAGGAAACTAAATCATGCTGCCTAGATCATAAATCCTCCCTGGCTAGGCCCACCATAGATATTTACTCCTCCTGAGCCATTGTGGACAAGGAGAATACTTGTTGTCTTTTGAGATTTTACCTGAACATGAAACAGAGTCACACCTCTATTTTCACTTCCTCAAAGCTGGGGACTGCTGGAGGAGAAGGAAGGGCAGGACACGAGGCTACCTCTCAGGGACCCACCCCAACTTCTAACTCTTTATCAAACTTCTGCTTCCTTTTTTGTTCTTCTCATGCTAAGAGCCAAAAACATGGCTGATTTTTTAAAATCTGATCATTGTATACCTGTTTCCTTTGAGTAAATATTTTAGAAATTCCTCAAACCCAAACGTTAGCGACTTTTAAACTACATTTTTTGCTATGGATTTGAAATTTTTGTTTTGAAGCTCAGAAGTCACAGAAGGTCTTTTTTTCTGCATTTGTTCTGCATCATGTCTTTGCTAAAGAAATGAAAGCAGAATGCTTAATTACCTGACATGGGGTAGTTAAGAGTGAAGGGGTTGGAGGTCAGTGGGGTGAGCTGGGAAGGTATAGGTGTGAGAAAATACTGGAGACAAATCACATTCTTTAGGAAAAAGACCAAAAAATTAAAATTGAATTTAAATTGAATATTTATTCCACTGCACTTACATGAAAAGAACTCATGACCTATTTCCAAACACACTGTCGTGACATTTTTATGTAATTTATAAAACAACAGTAAATACAAACTAAGGCATCACATAGATGCTACAAACATTTCACTTGACCATAAGTTGTGCCCTAAACCCATGACACACAGGTTCTAAAAAACATTACTGGAACTTTACTTTTGCATCTGACCTCTGTAAATAAAAGCTCACTCATTTCTGAAATACTTCTTATTTTCCTCTGACAAAAATATTTTTTTTAATAGGTAAACCATGAAATGCAAACAGAAGTCAAAATGAGTCCAGGAGGATGGCAAGCCTCTTTATATATAGCTTTGAAGCCTCTTGCAATAATATTAGAGGAACTAATGAAATGGGAAATGGGAAAGCTTGCAAAGTGCACCTGGTGAGCTAGCACACAGTCTCCTTCTCGTTCTCTCTCTTATATTATAAAAATGAACATGCTTAGTTCTCTTGCCAAGGGCAGCCTCCCCCCACTTATCCTGTTACATTAACATTTGTGCTGGCATTCATTTTCTGCCTGTTCTCCAGGGCTGGGTTGCCACAGTGAAACTTTGAGGTGGTCTTTCCTTGATCAGACTTCCCGCTTTCAGCTTCTGCTGGACTGCCCCCTCCTTACCTTATTCCCACATGCATGGAAGCTACATTTGAGCTAATCCTTTGGCCCAACATAGTTTAATATTTTCAACTGACCATTTCTTTGGAGAACAAAAATAAAATAATTGAGACAAGGAGGGAGAAAATGTTATAGCACTCTCTCTACAGTATGAGTGTTTCTTTTTCACTGTCAATTGGAAAACCACAGTTCTGGCTGCCTTTTTGTCATGGAGCAGACTATTATAGGTAAAGAACTGGCCCCCGCCTCCTCCTTCCCTCCCTACACTGTAGTTTCTCTGATTCTTTTTCTTCCCACGCTGTCATTCCAGTGACTAGCAGAGAGTGTGGAACAAGTAGCCACCACCTATGGCATTTTGAACAAAATCAATGCCTGACACCTCACAAGGGAAGATAAGTGTTCAATAGGTTTATTAGCTCTTGATGCTACAATGCTTCAGGGGAAGGAGACAATGGCGAGTGGGATGAGTAGAGAAAGGCAAGGAAAACCCTGATGATTTTCTAAGGCATCTCAGAACTTTTGATGACTTTGCCCTGGCATGGGAAATTATTCACTGGGGTATTATGGCCTGCATTGAAATAAATGCCTTTTATGTCCTATGGTAAAATAAATAAATAAAAAACGGGGAAAACTAAACCTGCAGTTTGTTTTTCTGGTACTTCAGTGCTGTTGTTTTCATGAGTCAAAGTGGCTTACTAGTGAAAAGGGAGATGGTGAGGGCTGAGTGCAGGGGAAACAATAAAAATACCCCAAGTCACTTCATTTATTCTTATATCAGGGTGATGCTTCTCCTTTCCCTTTCCCAACACCTAGCTATGAAGTAAACATTCTCACCACTTGATAGAGTAGAAATTTCCTATCGATGACTTTTGGTCAAATTCTACCACAATATCAAAACAGTCTTATTCTCTCCTTTGTAAGCATAATCATATATTTCACACCCCTGCTTTCTCCTGAGTAGAAGATAAACTGTTTGGTCATCGAGATCAAAATGGACTCTAAAGTGAGTAGATTATAGTTAATAAAGATCCAAATGGACTATAAAGCAAGTAGATTATAGTTAATAATTATCCTCTGTCTAGCTTTTATAAATCTGCAATAGAATAGATTATGTGCACAGTGATATTGCTAGTTTAACCTAATTGCAGGTTATAAAAAGAATCTCAGGGTTTCTAAATGCTTTAAAAGGATACTCTTCAACTTTTAACATTTTATTGTTACCTTGTTTTGTCATTTCCTGAAAAGAAAAGTGATAAAGGGAAAGAATTAAGCATTTATTCTGTTTTTTCTTTTAATTTTTAATCTTTATGGGTACATAGTAGGTGTGTACATTTATGGGGCACATAAATCATTTTGATACAGGCATACAATGTGTAGTAATCACATCAGGATAAATGGAGTATTCCAATACCTCAAGCCTTCATCCTTTCTTTGTGTTACAAACATTCCAATTATACCCTTTTAGTTACTTTAAAATGTGCAATACATTATTGTTGATTGTAATAATCCAATTGTGCTATCAAATACTAGATCTTATTTATTCCATCTAACTAGATTTTTGTGCCCATTAACCATCCTCATTTCCCACCCCCATCCCTCACCACAGCACAACCTCTGGTAACCATCTTTCTACTCTCCATCTCCATTAGTTCAATTATTTTAATTTTTAGCTCCTACAAACAAGTGACAACACACAAAATTTGTCTTTCTGTGCCTGATTTATGTCACTTAACAGAATGTCCTCCAGTTCCATCTATATTGTTGTAAATGATAGAATCTCATCCTTTTATGGCTGAACAGTACTCCATTGTGTACACATACCACATTTTCTTTATCCATTTGTCTGTTGATGGACACTTAGGTTGCTTCCAAGTCTTGGCTATTGTGAATAGTGCTGCCATAAACATGAAAGTGTAGATACCTCTTTGATAAACTAATTTCCTTTATTTGGGGTATATATCTAGCAGTGGGATGGCTGAATTGTAGTTCTGGTAGTTCAATTTTCAGTGTTCAGAGTAACCTTCACACTGATATCCATAGTGGTTGTACTAGTTACATCCCATAACAGTGTGTGAGGGTTCCCTTTTCTCCACATTCTCACCAGCATTTATTATTTCCTGTCTTTTGGATAAATCCATTTTAACTGGAGTAAGATGATATCTCATTGTAGTTTTGATTTGCATTTCTCTGATGATCAGTGATGTTGAGTATCTTTTCATATACCTGTTTGCCATTCGTATGTCTTCTTTTCAGAAATGTCTATTCAGATCTTTTGCCCAGTTTTTAATCAGGTTATTAGATTTTTTCCTATAGAGTTGTTTGAGTGCCTTCTATATTCTGGTTTTTAATCTCTTGTAAGATGGATAGTTTTCAAGAGTTTTTCCCATTCTGCCGGTTGTCTCTTCACTTTGTTAATTGTTTCCTTTACTGTACAGAAATTTTTTAACTTGATGTGAACCCATTAGTCCATTTTTGCTTTGATTGGCTGTACTTTTGTGGTATTACTCAATAAATATTTTCCCAGATCAATGTGCTGAATAGTTTCCCCAGTGTTTTCTTTTAGAAGTTTCATAGCTTGATGTCTTATATTTAAGCCTTTAATCCATTTTAATTTTTTTTTTTATAGGATGAGAGATAGAGGTCTAGTTTCATTCTTCTGCCTATGGGTATTCAGTTTTTCCAGCACCATTTATTAAAAAGACTGTCTTTTCCCAAATATGTGTTCTTGACACCCTTGTCAAAAATGATTTCACTGTAGATGTATCAACTTATTTCTGGGTTCTCTATTTTGTTCCATTAGTCTATGTGTCTGTTTTTATGCCAGTACCATGCTGTTTTGTTTACTATTGCTCCGTAGTATAATTTGAAATAAGGCAATGTGATTCCTCCAGTTTGTTCTTTCAGACTAGGATCACTTTAGCCATCTGGATCTTTGGGGGTTCCATATAAATTTTGGAATTATTTTTTCAATTTCTGTGAAGAATATAATTTGATAGACATTGCATTGAATCAGCAGATTTCTTTGGCTGGTATGGACATTTTAACAACACCAATTCTTCCAATCCATTAAAGAAGGAGACCACCACTCCCATTGTCTCCTTTTTCAAAAAGGAAGCAAAAAATTAAGAAGAAGTAGAAGTGAGATCAATAGCCAGATGTCTTGGCACCAAGAACCAGGCCTGGTAGTTAAAGATCAACTTCTGACCTAACCACTAGTGTTATTTATAGATTCCAGACATTGTATGAAGAACCATTGTGAAACTTCCTGTTCTGTTCTGCTAGCGCCCATCACTGATGCATGTAGCCTTCAGTCACATAGTCCCCACTTGCACAATGTATCACGACCCTTTCACATGAACCCCTTAGAGTTGTAAGCCCTTAAAAGGGACAGGAATCTTTCAGATCTTGAGATGTGAGTCTACTGATGCTCACAGCTGATTAAAGCCTCTTCCTTCCTAAAACCAGTGTCTGAGAGGTTTTGTCTAAGACTGGTCCTGCTACGTTTCTTGGTTTCCTGACCAGGAAGCCAAGTGATTAACGGACAGTTGAGGGAGCCCCTTAGGTGGCTTAGGCCTGCCCTGTGGAGCCTCCCTGCAGGGGACTCAGGCCAGCTTAAGCAAAGCGGATTCTGAGAGCACTCCCAGTAGGCAATTGCCCCATGGAACACCTCACCAGAGCAGTGCCTGGTAGACCCCCATGGAGGATTAATGCAGCAGCTGAACACCGGGAAGGAATCGGTGCTTGGAGTCCTGACATCTGGAACACAGTAAGACTCGTCTTGGAACTTGCCCACTCCATCTGAATGGAAGTGTGGCCTCATCACCCACAGCATGCCTTTATCAACACTTTGGTTTTGGTTTTGATTTTGACTGGATTTGAACTGTTTTGGTTTTGATTTTGACTGGATTTGAACTGTTTTGGTTTTGATTTCGGTTCTGAGTTTTAGATTTGAACTGTTTTGGCTTTGATTTCGGTTCTGACTCTGCTCAAATTGCTTGATGAATGAGTAACTCCTTATCCGTCCTTTGGTTTTAGTTTTAATTTTGATCTGATGTGAATTGCTTGGTGAGTAAGTGACTTTTTGCCCCTTTTCCCTTCCCTCTTTGTAGTAAAGGTGTTGTTTTGTCCGCTGAGAGAGGAAAATGGGTAAAACACAGAGTACGCCTACCCCATTTGGAACTATGTTAAAGAATTTCAAGAAAGGATTTAATGGGGACTATGGAATTGCTATGACACCTGGAAAGCTTAAGGCTTTGTGTGAGATAGATTGGCTGGCATTAGAGGTGGGACAGCCACCAGAAGGAAGCCTAGATAGGTCCCTAGTTTCAAAGGCATGGCAGAAAGTAACTGGTAAATCAGGACACCCAGATCAGTTTCCATACATAGATACTTGGTTGCAGCTAGTTTTAGACCCCCCACAGTGGCTAAAAGGACAGTCAGCAGCAGTACTAGTAGCAAAGGGAAAGCCTTTGGAAAAATTTTACTCCACCCGCCAAGGGAAGTCAACTCCTAAGGATCTGTCCAACCCAACATCAGAGGATGCATGGCAGGAAATGGCACCAGTGATGCCCCCTCCTTACCAAGAAGAGAGGCCCCCCACATTGGAGCCCACAGCACCAGAGCCTCTACAAGGTACACACACCCCAAGGCCACCTAGAATAGACAGAAGAGGATGTGAAGTCTCGGGAGAAACCCCTCCCTTGGCGGCTTGCTTGAGACCTAGAACTGGGATACAAATGCCCGTGAGAAAGCAATGGTATACTGGTATACTGGGGTAAACGAGGAGGGACATGTGGTAGAAAGGCGTGCCTTTGTGTACCAACCTTTTACCTCTGCTGATCTCCTCAGTTGGAAAAATAACACCCTATCCTATACCAAAAAGCCACAAGCTCCAATTGACTTTCTTCAAACTATTATCCAAGCTCATAACCCCACTTAGGCTGATTGCCACTAGTTGCTCATGTACCTCTTTAACACGGATGAAAGGAGGAGAGTGCTCCAGGCAGCAACTAAGTGGCTGGAAGAGCATGTTCCAGCTGATTATCAGAACCACCAAGAGTATGTAAGGATCCAGCTACCAGGAACTGACCCTCAGTGGGATCCAAATGAGACGGAGGGCATGCAAAGGCTAAATCGATATAGGGAGGCACTCTTAGACAGGTTGAGGAGAGGAGCCCAAAAGGCCACAAACATAAACAAGGTCTCTGAGGTTATCCAAGGAAAGGAAGAAAGTCCAGTGCACTTTTGTGAGAGACTGTGTGAGGCCCATTGTATGTACACTCCCTGTGACCCAGACAGCCCTGAAAATCAGCACATGGTTAACATGGCCTTAGTTAGTCAAAGTGCAGAGGATATTAGGAGAAAGCTACAGAAACAGGCTGGGTTTGTGGATGTGAATAGGTCGTAATTACTAGAAATAGCCAACCAAGTGTTTGTAAATAGAGATGCAATGAGGTGCAGAGAGAGCCACAAAGAAGGCCAATGCCAAGCCCGGTGAAACGCTGATCTACTAGCTGCAGCTATTAGAGGGGTCTCCCAGGACAGACAAGGAAAGGGGGGCTCCGGGAAAAATACCCAGTCTGACCGTCCTCACTTGCAGCATAATCAGTGCGTCTATTGTAAAGAGATAGGACATTGGTAAGATAAGAGCTCTCAGCTGAAAGAAAAGCAAGGTGGTTCGGAGCAAAAGATCCCAGACAAGGGTGAAGGAGCCTTGTTCAATCTGGCCGAGGGGTTGCTGGACTGAAGGGGACCAGGCTCAAGTGTTTCCAAGGAGCCCATGGTCAGAAAGACAGTTGGGGACAAGGATATTAAGTTTCTGTTCGATACTGGTGCTGAACATTCAGTAGTGACCACCCGGGTCGCCCCCTTATCTAAAAAGACTATTGATATAATGGGAACAACAGGAGTTTCGACAAAGCAGGCTTTCTTTTTGCCCCAGACCTGCTCAATGGGGAGACATGAAGTGATTCACCAGTTCCTGTACCTGTCTGACTGCCCCTTGCCTTTGTTAGGAAGGGACCTGCTTAGCAAGCTGAGAGCTACTATCTGCTTTGCAAAGCAAGGCTCTTTACAACGGAAGTTGCCCGGAACAGGAGTCATCATGGCCCTGAAGGTTCCCCGAGAAGAAGAATCGTGACTCTTCCTAACCGAAACAGGTAAAGAGATAGGGCCAGCTCTGGTCCAGTGGTGACCAAAAGTCTGGGCAGAAGACAGTCCCCCCAGATTGGCAGTCAATCAAGCTCCCGTACTCATAGAAGTTAAATCAGGGGCCCAGCCAGTCAGCCAAAAACAGTATCCAGTCCCCAGAGAAGCCCTGGAAGGTATCCAGGTTCATTTTAAGCACCTGAGGACTTTTGGAATTATAGTGGCTTGTCAGTCTCCATGGAACATCCCCCTCCTACTTGTTCCCAAGCCAAGGACCAAGGACTACAGTCCAGTACAGGACTTGTGCTTGGTTAGTCAAGCCACAGTGACTTTACATCCAACAGTACCTAACCTGTACCCATTGTTGGGGTTATTGCTAGCTGAGGACAGCCAGTTCACCTGCCTAGACCTAAAGGATACCTTCTTTAGCATCAGATTAGCTCCAGAGAGCCAGAAACTGCCTTTCAGTCGGAGGTTCCGAGGTCAGGTGTCACCACTCACTACACTTGGACCTGGCTTCCCCAAGGGTTCAAGAAGTCCCCTACTCGAGGCACTGGCTCAAGACCTCCAGAAGTTCCCCACTAGAGACCTAGGCTGTGTCTTGCTCCAGTATGTCGACAACCTCCTGCTGGGACACCCCATGGCAATCGGGTGCACTAAAGTGATGGACGCCCTTCTTCGGCACCTGGAGGACTTTGGGTATAACGTGTCCAAGAAGAAAGCTCAGATCTGCAGACAGCAGGTGCGCTCCTGGGATTCACTATCCTACAGGGAGCGCCGCTTGGGATCAGAAAGAAAGCAGGTCATTTGCAGCCTACTGGAGCCTAAGACCAGGAGGCAGGTGAGAGAAATCTTAGGAGCTGTGGGATTCTGCAGGCTATGGATCCCAAGCTTTGCAGTACTGGCCAAACCTCTGTATCAAGTTACAAAGAGGGGGGCTACACGGAACCTTTTGAATGGGGATCCCAACAACAGCAAGTTTTTCATGAGTTAAACGAAAGACTTATGTCAGTCCCAGTCTTGGGGCTACCGGAATTGACAAAGCCTTTTACACTATATGTGTCAGAGAGAGAAAAAATGGCAGTTGGAGTTTTAACCCAGACTGTAGGGCCCTGGCCAAGGCTGGTGACATGTCTCTCCAAGCAACTAGACAGAGTTTCTAAAGGGTGGCCCTCATGTGGCAGAGCCTTGGCAGCAACTGCCCTGCTAGCACAAGAAGCAGATAAACTAACCCTTGGGCAAAACTTGAACATAAAGACCCCCCATGCCATGGTGACTTTAATGAATATCAAAGGACATAATTGACTAACAAATGCTAGGCTAAGTACCAAAGCTTGCTCTGTGAAAATCCCCTCAAAACCATTGAAGTTTGCAACACTTTGAACCCCGCCACCTTGCTCCCAGTTTCAGAGAGCCCAGTTAAACGTGACTGTGCAGAGGCGTTGGACTCAGTTTATTCTAGCAGACCCAACTTCCGGGACCAACCTTGGACGTCTATAGACTGGGAGCTGTATGTGGACGGAAGCAGCTTCATTAACCCACAGGGAGAGGGGTGGGCTGGATATGCAGTGGTAACCTTGGACACTGTTACTGAAGCCAAACTGTTGCCTCAGGGAACTTCAGCCCAGAAGGCCGAATTCATTGCTTTAACTCAGGCCTTGGAGCTAAGTGAAGGAAATTCTCGAGCAGACTCGGAAGCTCACAAAGCAGCATCCACCCCCTACCGACCATCAGTCGCAGCCCCCCTGCTCCTTCAGGCATCCCATCTAGTGCCTACTTATTCTAAAGAGGAAAGAGACTTTTTCCAGGCAGAAGGGGTACAAGCAATAAAGGAAGGATGGATCCACTTACCAGATAGAAGAGTAGCTGTGCCATAGCTACTGGGGGCTACAACTGTGCTAGCTGTGCATGAGACCACCCATCTAGGCCAAGAGTCACTTGAAAAGTTGTTAGGCTGGTACGTCTACGTTTCACATCTGTCAACCCTTGCCAAAATAACACAGCAATGTGTCACCTGCCAGCAGCACAAGACTAGGCAGGGTCCAACCGTCCCGCCCGGCATACAAGATTATGGAGCAGCCCCCTTTGAAGATCTCCAAGTAGACTTCACCGAGATGCCCAATGTGGAGGTAACAAGTATCTGCTGGTTCTAGTGTGTACATATTCTGGTTGGGTAGAGGCCTATCCAACAGAAACTGAAAAAGCTCGTGAAGTAACCTGTGTGCTTCTCTGAGATCTCATCCCTAGGTTTGGACTGCCCTTACAGATCGACTCAGACAATGGGCTGGCATTTGTGGCTTACTTGGTACAGAAGACAACAAAAGTATTGGGGATCACATGGAAACTGCATGCCACCTACCAACCTCAGAGTTCCAGAAAGGTGGAGCAGATGAATCAGATCATCAAAAATAGATCCCTTCCCATATTACGGGGGCTTCCAGGCACTCCTTGAGAGCTAGGAGAAATTGAATTACAGCAGTCTTTAGGAAAAGTTACACAAACAATTTTGGCCTGGGTAAATGAAAGATGCCCCATTAGCTTATTCTCCCTAGTTCCCCCTTTCTCCCCAGGTGATCAAAAACTGGAACATAGCCCCTTTGAGGCCGCAGTGGAAAGGACCCCAGACCATCATCCTGACCATCCCCACTGCCGTGAAGGTAGAAGGAATTCTGGCCTAGATCCACCACAGCTGTATGAAACCTGCAGCACCTGAGACCTGGGAGGTGAGACCGAGCCCGGACAATTCCTGCAACGTGACTCTGAAAAAGATGACAAAGCCTGTTCCAGTCACACCCAGAAGCTGACTTGTCTATGTATGGCCAAAGTGTGAGGAAACTCACTGTGGGACTCATTTTTCTCAAAATTTGGAATTGTACAATAAGAACTTCAGCTGATTTTCCCCACATGGAGCACCATACCCAGTGTATTCATCAGGTTACTGAGGTAGGGCAACAAGTTAAAACAATCTTTCTGTTTTATAGTTATTATGAATGTCTAGGAACTTTGAAAGGACTTACTTATATAATGCCACTCAGTGTAAAGTGTGTAGACCAGGGAATGACCAACATGATGTGTGTTACAACCCATCTGAGCCTCCTACGACCACAGTTTCTGAAATAAGATTAAAAACTGAGGACTGGTGGGGACTCATGAAAGACACAAGTAAAGTAATAACCAAAACAGAAGAAAAACGAGTTCCTAATAAAGTCACCTTAAGATTTGATGCCTATGCAGTCATTAATAGTAACAAGCTAGGGATGGGATGTGGTTCTCTAGGTTGAGGAAAAAAGCTATAGGTCAGAAAATAAGTACATTTGTCATGAATTAGGACTGTGTGGTATTCAATGTAGTTATTGGTCCTGTGTCATTTGGGCCATCTGGAAAAAAGATGAAGAAGACGCTGTTCGTCTCCAAAAAGGAACTGTAATCCATTAGAATTAATAATTACTAACCCCGTAGACCCCCTCTGAAAGACAAGGGAAAATGTAAACCTAGGAATTGATGGAACTGGGCTTGATCCCTGAGTCAACATTTTAGGCCAAGGGGCCATCCACAGGCACTCTCCCAAACCAGTGTTTCAGACCTTTTATGATAAACTAAATGTGCCAGTACCAGAACTGCCAGGGAAGACAAAAAATTCATTCCTGTAGTTAGCGGAAAATGTAGCCCATTCCCTCAACATTACTTCCTGTTATGTATGTGGGGGAACCACTACGGGAGACCAATGACCTTGAGAGGCCCAAGAATTAGTAACCATGGATCCAGTTCCTGATATAATTCCAGTCCATTAGGTCCACACTGGTAACTTTTGGGTCTAAAAACCTCAATTATTGGGCTATACTGCACAGCTAGAGAAGGAAAAGACTTCACTATCCCTGTAGGAAGGATCAATTACCTAGGGCAAAAGCTGTACAACAGCACAAGAAGAACAGTCACCTGGTGAGGTCTAAACCATACTGAGAAGAACCCATTTCGTAAGTTTACTAAGTTGCAAACTGTTTTGGCCCATCCAGAGTCTCACCAGAACTGGATGGCTCCAGCTGGACTATACTGGATATGTGGACATAGAGCCTATGCCAAGCTACCTCACCAATGGGCAGGCAGTTGTGTCATTGGCACCATTAAGCCATCCTTTTTCCTGCTGCCCATAAAAACAGGTGAGCTCCTAGGTTTCTCTGTCTGTGCTTCCCGAGAAAAGAGAAGCATAGCCATAGACAATTGGAAAGATGACAAGTGGCCCCCTGAAAGAATCATACAGTACTATAGGTCTGCCACATGGGCACAAGACAGTTCATGGGGATACTGAACCCCCATTTACATGCTCAACCAGATTATACAGTTACAAGCTGTCTTAGAAATAATCACTAATGAAACTGGCAGAGCTTTGGCTGTTCTAGCCCAGCAAGAAACCCAGATGAGAAATGCTATTTATCAAAATAGATTAGCCCTAGACTACTTGCTAGCAGCTCAAGGAGGAGTCTGTGGAAAATTCAACCTGACCATTTGTTGTCTGCATATAGATGACCAAGAGCAAGTAGTTGAAAACATACTCAGAGACATGACAAAGGTAGCACATGTGTCTGTGCAGGTTTGGCATGGATTTGATCCTGGATCTGTATTTGGAAAATGGTTCCCAGCATTAGGAGGATTTATAACTCTTGTAATAGGAGTAATAATAGTAATAGGAACCTGCTTGTTGCTCCCCTGCTTGCTGCCCTTGCTCCTTCAAATAATGAAAAGGTTTGTCACTACCTTGGTTCACCAAAATACTTCACCACATGAATCACTATTGGTCTGTCTCACAGAAAGACCTAGATAGTGAGGATGAAAGTGAGAATTCCCACTAATAAGTGAGATTCTCAAAGGGGGGATAAGGAAGGAGACCATCTCTCCCATTGTCTCCTGTTTCAAAAAAGAAGCAAAAAGTTAAAAAGAAGCAGAAGTGAGATCAATAGCCAGATATCTTGGTGCCAAGAACCAGGCCTGGTAGTTAAAGATCAACTCCTGATCTAACTACTAGTGTTATTTATAGATTCCAGACATTGTATGAAGAAGCATTGTGAAACTTCCTGTTCTGTTCTGCTAGCCCCCATCACTGATGCATGTAGCCCTCAGTCACGTAGTCCCCACTTGCACAATGTATCATGACCCTTTCATGTGGACCCCTTAGAGTTGTAAGCCCTTAAAATGGACAGAAATCTTTACTTCAGGGAGCTTGGATCTTGAGATGTGAGTCTACTAATGCTCCCAGATGATTAAAGCCCCTTCCTTCCTAAAACTGATGTCCTAGAGGTTTTGTCTGCAACCGGTCCTGCTACATGCGAGCATGAAATTCTTTCCATTTTTTTTTTTGTGTCTTCTTCAATTTCTTGCAACAATTTTTTATAGTTTTCATTGTAGAAATATTTCACTTCCTTGTTTAAGTTTATTCCTAGGTATTCAATTTTGTTTGAAGCTATTATAAATGGGATTACTTTCTTGATTTCTTCTTCAGATTGTTTGCTGTTAGCATACAGAAACACTACTAATTTTTATATTTTGTATCCTGCAAGTTGACTGAATGTATCAGTTCTCATAATTGTTTGGTGGAGTCTTTAGGTGTTTTCAAGTATAAAAATCATATTATCTGCAAAGAGGATAATTTTACTTCTTCCTTCCTACTTTGGAGGCCCTTTATTTCTTTCTCTTATCTGATTGCTCTACCTAGGAATTCCAGTACTATGTTAAATAACAGTTGTGAAAGTGGGTACTTGTCATGTCCAACATCATAGAGGAAAGGCTTTCAGGTTTTCTTCATTCAGTATGATACTGACTGTGGGTCTGCAATAGATGACTTTTATTATGTTGAAATATGATCCTTCTATGTCCAGTTTTCTGAGGATTTTTATCATTTAGGGATGTTGAATTTTATCTAATGCTTTTTCAGCTTCAATGGAAATGATTATATGGTTTTTGTCCTTCATTCTGTCGATATGATGAATCACATTGATCTGCATATGTTGAACCATGTTTGCATTCCAGGGATAAATACCACTTGGTCCTAATGAATGATCTTTTTAGTGAGTTACTAAATTCAGCTTGCTAGTATTTTGTTGAGGATTTTTGCATGAATGTTCACCAGAGAGATTGGGCTATAGTTTTCCTTTTTTGATGTGTCTTTTTCTGGATTTAGCATGAGGGTGATACTGACTCCTATAATTAGTTTGGAAGTATTCCTTATTCCTCTATTTTTTGGAATAGTTTGAGTAGGATTGGTATTAGCTCTCCTTTAAATGTTTGCAAAATTCAGCAGTGAACCATTGGGTCCTGGACTTTTTTTGGCTGGGATACATTTTATTACAGCTTCAGTCTCATGTTTTATTATTGGTTTATTCAGGTTTTGGATTTCTTGATGGTTCAATATTGGTAGGTTGCATGTGCCTAGGAATTCATCTATTTTTTCTAGGTTCTCCAATTTATTGCCATATGGTTGTTCATAGTAGTCTCTAATGATCCTTTACATTTCTGTGATACTAGTTTTAATGTCTCCTTTTTAATCTCTGATTTTTTTTATTTGGGTATTCTCTCATTTTTTACTAGTTAGTCTGGTTAAATGTTTGTCAATTTTGTTTATCTTTTCAAAAAACTAACTTTTGTTTTGTTAATATTTTGGATTTCTTATCTCAATCTCATTTATTTCTACTATGGTCTTTATTATATCATTTCTTCTACTAAACCCTTTTATTTTGGGTTTTGCTTACTCTTGTTTTCCTAATTCTTTAAGATTCATAGTTGGGTTGTTTATTTGAAGTTTTCTACTTTTGACATAGGTACTTATTGCTATAAACTTTCATCTTAGTACTGCTTTCACTTTATCCTACAGGTTTTGGTATGTTTTGTTTGGTATTTTCAATAGTTTCAAGGAATTTTTAAATTTTCTTCTTAATTTCTTCATTGACCTACTTGTCATTCAGGAACATGTTTAATTTTCATGTGTTTCTATGGTTTCCAAACATTCTTTTATTATTGATTTCTAATTGTGTTCCATTGTGGACAGAGAAGATACTTGATATGATTTTAATTTTTTTAAATTTGTTCAGACTTGTTTTGTGATGTAGCATATGGTCTGTCCTTGAAAATGGTCCATGGGCTGAGAAGAAGAATGTGTATTCTGCAGCCATTGAATAAAATGTTCTGTAAATATCTTTTAGGTACATTTGGTCTGTAGTGCAGATTAAGTCTCATGTTTCTTTGTTGATTATCTGTCTGAATGATTAATCCAATGCTGAAAGTAGGATGTGGAAATCTCCACCTATTATTGTATTGGGGGTCTCTCTCTTTAGTTCTAATACCAGTTGCTTTATATATCTGAGAGGACCAGTATTGAATGCATATATATTTACAATTGCTATGTCCTCTAGCTGAATTGACTCCGTTATCATTATATAAATGAAGTTCTTTGTCTCTTTTTTATAGTTTTGTCTTGAAATCTATCTTATCTAATATAAATATAGCTACTTTTTCTCTTTTTTGGTTTCTATTTGCATGAAATATCTTTTTTTATCCCCTTATTTTCAGTCTATGCATTTTTTTGTTGTTGCTGTCTTCTTAGGAGGTTTTGTTTTGTTTTGTTTTGTTTTTTGAGACAGAGTCTCACTCCGAAACCCAGGCTGGAGTGCAGTGGTGTGATCTCGGCTCACTGCAACCTCTGCCTCCTTTATTCAAGCAATTCTCCTGCCTCAGCTTCCTAAGTAACTGGGATTACATGTGCCCACCACTACACCCAGCTATTTTTTTTTTTTTTTTTTTTTTTTTTTTTTTGTATTTTTTGTAGAGACAGGGTTTTGCTGTGTTGGCCAGCCTGGTCTTGACCTCCTGGCCTGGCCACAGGAGATCCACCCACCTCAGCATCCCGAAGTGCTAAGATTACAGGCATGAGCCACCACGCCCAGCCTCTGTGTGTGTTTTTATAGATGAAGTGTGTTTCTTGTAGGTAACATGTCACAGGGTCTTTTTAAAAATGTATTCAGCACCTCTATGTCTTTTGATTGAAGAATTAAGTCCATTTACATTCAATGTGGATAAATAAGAATTACTCCTGCTATTTTCTTATTGGTTTGTAAGTTGTTTTGTAGTCTTCTCATTCTTCCTTCCTGTCTTTTTTTGTGAAGGTGATTTTTCTCTGGTGGTATATTTTAATATCTTTCTTTTTTTGTGTGTGTGTATCTGTTTTAGTTTTTTTTTTTTTATTTGAGGTTAATATGAGGCTTGCAAATAATATCCTATAACCCATTATTTTAAACTGAGGACAACTTAACTCTGATTGCAGAAACAAAAAAGCACAGAAAAAACTAACAGAAACTCTACACTGAAGCTTCATCCTCCCACTTTTTAACTCTTTGGTGTTCATTTTTATATCTAATTATATAGTTTCTGACTTGAAGAGTTGTTATAGTTATTATTTTTGATAGATTCATCTTTTAATCCTTCTACTCAAGACACAAGTAGTTTAAACACCACAATTACAGTGTTATAACGTTCTGTGTTTGACTGTGTACTTACTATTACAGTGAATTTTGTACCTCCAGATATTTTCTTATTGCTCATTAATATCCTTTTTTTTCAGATAGAAGAACTGCCTTTGGCATTTCTTGTAGGACAGATATGATTGTGATAAAATCCCTCAGTTTTTGTTTGTTTGGGAAGTCTATTTCTCCTTCATGTTTGAAAGATATTTTCACTGGATATACTCTTCTAGAATACAAGCTTTTTTCCTTCAGCACTTTAAATATGCCTTGCCACTCTCTCCTGGCCTATAAAGCTTCCACTGATAAGTCTGCTTCCAGGTGTATTGGAGCTCTTTTGTATGTGATTTGTTTCTTTTCTCTGCTGCTTTTAGAATCCTTTCTTTATCCTTGACTTTTGGTAGTTTGATTATTAAATGCCTTGAGGTAGTCTTCCCTTGGTTAAATCTGCTTGATGTTCTGTAACCTCACACTTGAATATTGATGTCTTTCTCCAGGTTTGGAAAATTCTCGTTATTATCTTTAAATGAACTTTCTACCCTGATCTCTCTGTCTTTCTACCTCCTCATTAAGGCCAATAAGTCTTAGATTTGCTTTTTTTAGGCTATTTTCTAAACCTTGTAGGAAGGCTTCATTCTTTTTTATTCTATTTTCTTTTGTCTCCTGTGAGTATAAATTTTCAAGTAGACTGCCTTCAAGTTCACTAATTCTTTCTTCTGCTTGATCAATTCTGCTGTTAGAGACTCTGATACATTCCTTATATGTCTATTGAGTTTTTCAACTCCAAAATTTATGCTTCTTTTTTAAAATTTTCAATCTTTTTGTTAAATTTATCTGATAGGATCTGAATTCCTTCTCTGTCTTATTTTGAATTTCATTGAACTTCCTCAAAATAGCTATTTTGAATTGTCTGTCTAAAAGGTTTAATACCCCTGTCACTCTGAGGTTGATCCCTGGTGCCTTATTTAGTTCCTTTGGTGAGATCATGTTTTCCTGGATGACCTTGGTGCTTGTGGATGTTTGTCAATGTCTGGGCATTGAAGAGTTAGATATTTATTGTAGTTATTATAGTCTGGGCTTATTTGTACCTGTCTGTTTTGGGAAGGCTTTTCAAGAAAATTGTGTGTTGTGATCTACATCTTTGGTCACTGTTTCCCTATCTGCCTTAGGGGGCCCCCTAAGGGCAGTAATGTTGTGACTCTTGCAGACTCATAAAGGTACCTCCTTACTCTTCAGTGAGATCCAGGAAATTTCTCTGGATTACTAGGCAAAGACTCTTGTTTCGTTCTCTTACTTTTCCCCAAACAAATGGAGTCTCTCTTCCTTCATGTTGAGCTGCCTAGAGCTGGGGGAGGGATGACACAAGCATATAGAACTGTGCTGGGTTAGATCTGAAGCCAGCACAGCACTGAGTCTTACCCAAGGTAACCAATTCCTCGCTACCACCAATGTTCCTTCAAGGCCTCAGAGTTCTACAATCAGCAGGTATTGAAAACATCCAGACTTGTGTCTTTCCCTTTAGAGCAGCAAGTTCCCCAGAGGTCTGAGGTAGGTCCGGAAATGCTGTCCAAGGGTCAGGACCTAGAGTCTGGAACCTTAGGAATCTACTTGAAATTCTATTTTACTGCACCTGAGCTGGCTCTCAAGCCACAAGACAAAGTTCTTCCCACTTTCCTTTCTCCTTTCCTTAAGAAGAGGAGTCTATTACCATGGCTACCACTGCCTTGGACCCATGGCTAAGTACTGCCTGGCTACTACTAATGTTCACTCAAGGTCCAAGGACTCTTCAGTCAGCTAGTGGTGAATGCTGCCAGACCTAAATCTCTCCCTTCAAGGAAGTGGACTCTCCTCTCATGTAGGGCAGGTTAACAAAAGTTATCCAGGAGCCAAGGCCTGAAACTGGTTACCCTAGGAGCCCACTTGATGCTCTGTCTTACGGCAGCAGAACTAGAACCCAAACTGCAAAACAAAGTTCCTGTACTTTTCCTTTATTTATTTATTTATTTTTTTGAGATGGAGTCTCGCTCCAACACCCAGGCTGGAGTGCGGTGGCACAGTCTCAGTTCACTGCAAGCTCCACCTCCTGGGTTCACACCATTCTCCTGCCTCAGTCTCCTAAGTAGCTGGGACCACAGGCGTCCACCACCACACCCCAGCTAATTTTTTTGTATTTTCAGTAGAGACGAGATTTCACCGTGTTAGCCAGGATGGTGTCAATCTCCTGATCTCGTGATCTGCCCCCCTTGCCCTCCCAAAGTGCTGGGATTATAGGTGTGAGCCACCACTTCTATTCTTTTTTTTTTTTTTTCCTCAGGCAGAAGGAAACCCTCCTCGTAGCCACCACAGATGGGAATGTGGTGGGTCACACCTGAAGTGAAGACTGGGTCTCACTCAAGGCTCGTGGTAAATGCTGCCTGGCAACCTTTTATTGATGTTTATTCAAAGTGCTCTTGAGTCAGCAGGTTATACATCCTGCCAGGACTATGTCCTTCCTTTCAAGGCAGCAGGTCTCTTTCTGGCCCAGGGTACGTCTAGAAATGTCTGGGACTTAGGGCCTGGAACAGGGGGCCTCAGGAATCTGCCTGTAGCTGAGCTACAGGTATCCAATTTGTAAGATAAAATCCTGTTTACTTTTCCCTCTCCTCTTCTCTGCCCACAATGACAGGGTTAGTTGGAACTCAGGTTTTGATCACTGGCCTGGACAACTCCTCTTTGCCTAAGACTGGTCTAAATGCTCCCTCTGTGGACCTGGGCTGAATTCTGCCCCATGTTGCTTTCTGCTGTGACAGGGCAGCAGTGAGTTAAATGCCAAGTCCCACAATCACTGCACTCTCTCTTTTCGAGATGTGCAGATATTCTCTTCACACCATATGGCCACTGCTACTGCCAGGAATCAGCGAGGGGAGGTACTGGCAATCCAAGACTGTCTTTCCTTTCCTCTTCAGTGCCTCTTTTCCTGATATGATGTTAAAACTGCGTATTGTTATCATTCACCTGCTTTCTGGTTTTTATGAAGGTGCTTTCTTATGTGAACAGTTTTTCAATTTGGAGTTCCTGTAGGAGGACAATCAATGGAGGGTTCTGTTTGGCCATCTTGCTCCCCCCCCCCCTTTTTTTTTTTTTTTTTTTTTTTTTAAATAAACGATGTTTATTTATACATGGTAGAAGAAAGTCCTTCTTTATAAAGAGTAATGTGAGCTTATAAACAGATAGAAATCACCATTGTGCCATTCCCTCAAGATAATTAAATTAGACAAGGATCAAGAAAGCCTACTAAGACCATTAGATTAAATGTTGGTGGAAAATAAAGCATTATTATGATGCCAAATGGCATCTTACACACGACTTGCCAATCCAAAGGAAAAACATAACTTTACTATAGAAATATCCTGTGGTCCCACTTTGATCATATGACCAAATTTAGCATTGTTATAGTGGGATCCCTTGATATTGTGCAATATGAAGTATGTAACATCATCTGTGGAGTATTTTTGCCAAAACAATTTAACCAAAATCTAAACAAGCTCTTGTTTAAATATTTCCAATGGAAATATACGGGAGAGTCATAAGTTAAATCTCACCACAAGGAAACAAACAAACAAATGTAACATGTGGGACATTATACGAGAAAACTGATGTGGTATGTTTTTTAAAAGTCAAAGTTAAGGGGAAAAAATGGTTGAGGACTGTTCTTGCACAAAACAGCTAAAGAAACAAAAGAATCAAATCCAATGTGTGAAGTTCCGCTGGATTGTTTCAGAAAAAAAGCTACAAACGATATTTCATTGACAATTTAGAAATTTTGAATATGGATTGAATATTGGATGCTATTAAGGAAATACACTTAATTTTATTTATTTATTTATTTATTTATTTATTTATTTATTTATGAGATGGAGTCTCACTGTGTCGCCCAGGCTGGAGTGTGCTGTGGTGCAATCTCGGCTAACTGCAACCTCCACCACCCAGGTTCAAGTGATTCTCCTGCCTCAGTCTCCTGAGTAGCTGGGACTACAGGTGTGCACTACCATGCCTGGCTAATTTTTGCATTTTTAGTAGAGACAAGGTTTCACCATGTTGACCAGCATTGNNNAAACAAAAGAATCAAATCCAATGTGTGAAGTTCCGCTGGATTGTTTCAGAAAAAAAGCTACAAACGATATTTCATTGACAATTTAGAAATTTTGAATATGGATTGAATATTGGATGCTATTAAGGAAATACACTTAATTTTATTTATTTATTTATTTATTTATTTATTTATTTATTTATGAGATGGAGTCTCACTGTGTCGCCCAGGCTGGAGTGTGCTGTGGTGCAATCTCGGCTAACTGCAACCTCCACCACCCAGGTTCAAGTGATTCTCCTGCCTCAGTCTCCTGAGTAGCTGGGACTACAGGTGTGCACTACCATGCCTGGCTAATTTTGCATTTTAGTAGAGACAAGGTTTCACCATGTTGGCCAGGATTGTCTCGATCTCCTGACCTCATGATCCACCCGCCTCAGCCTCCCAAAGTGTTGGGATTACAGGCATGAGCCACTGCGCCTGGCCTCAGTTAATTTTCTTAAATGTAAAAAGAGTATTAAGGTTATGCAGGAAACTGCCTTCTTTTTTGGAGATACAAGTAGACATGTTCAGGAGTGAAATGTCATGTCTGCAATTAACTTAGAAGTAGTTCAACAAACGGGTAGTGGAATATCAGCTATCAGGATAATATTCTTTCAGCCTTTATTAGTCACTTCTTGCACTGCTATAAATAAATACCTAAAACAGGGTAATTTATAGAAAAGAGAGGTTTAATTGGCTCACAGTTCTGCAGGCTGTACAGGAAGCATGGCTAGGGAGGCCAGGGGAATCTTTCAATCATGGCACATGGCTGGGGACGCATTGGGAAACTTTCAATCATGGCAGAAGGGGAAGCAGGCATGTCCTACATGGCCAGAGCAGGAGTAAGAGAGTGAAAGGGAAGTGCTACATGCTTCTAAACAATCAGATCTTGTGAGAACTCACTCACTACCACAAGAACAGCAAGGGGGAAATCCACTTCCATGATCAAAGCACTTCCTCCCAGGCCTCTCCTCCAACATTGGGGATTACAGTTCAACATGGGATTTGGGTGGGGATACAAATCCATAGCCTATCACAGCTTCTCTACATGTTTGAGAATGATTTCAGAGTGAAATATTTGAAAGTGGAGATAAGGCAAAGGAAAGACTGCCATCAACAGATGAATATTCCTTCTTCACTGGCAGCATAGCATAGCTTTAGTTTCACCTTAACTAAATTTCCCCTGGAAAAACCACTTAACATCTTTGTAGCTTCCGTTTCTTTTGTTCTTTTTAAGTGTATATTCTTATGAAGTTCATGTTTATAGACATATTTGTCATCCTGACTTTTTAAGAAGCATTGTAAGAAGCAATGACCAATCCTGAAATGAGCTTCCTTACTTGGGGTTACTTACAGATTCATCTTGGTGAAATGCCAGAAAGAACCTTCAAGAATATTCCTTAGGGTAAAAATCTATCCTCAAAGTCACTCCCTTAGTCACACCTTTCATGCTTTAATTCTAAATCTGGTACTTCTGGGCTGTGTCACACCACCAAGACTCTCTGAACTTCAGTGTTTTCATTTACAAGGTGGCGGTTATGCTGGCTGTGCAGCTCACTACATGTGACTTCTGTGCACCCAATGAGAGATGCCTGAGAATGTGATCTGAAATCTGCCAAGCACACACAGATTTAATGATTATTTAATCAGGTGCCTCAATAAGAATAAGCAGAGTTTCTCATTTTACATGGTCACATTTCTAGCACCACATTCATCCTATAAAACTTTGTTTTAAATGTTTCCTGGAATTCAAAATATCTCACTAGGAAGTATTTATAACTTTATTATTTTTCAATTTTTTTCTTCATGACAATGGCAATGTCTAGTGTGTTCCTACATACTTCATATTCCTGGAGTGTTCTCACAGTGTCCTCTAGAAATGGGAATAGTCGTCCTTTTTTGGTGGGGGATGGTCCATTTTTGAGTTAAAGAGCAGAAAGAGTTTCATAACTTGCATCACAGAACACTGTAGTGGAGGAGCTGGTCTTAACACCTAATGGTTTCCTCTTTTTGCTACAGGCTGTGCTGCCTACATTGGATACATCTGCACAAACAGGCAAGTTGATCTTGTAATGTTTCCAAGATCACTGTGATTTTGTCAGGGGCAGGGTGGGGACATCAAGAGATGCCTTTTAAAGCAGCTGGTTTGAATCTCTGGGGTCCCCGTTGCCAAAGTCTGTCCCTTTCTTGCTGTGTGGTGTTGTGCAACAGCCTCCCCTCAGCCCCACACCCAGACACCAGCTGGGCAACGGGAGGAGTGGAAAGAGGGTGGGGAGCGTGGAATCCAAGCCAAGGGGGTGTCAAATAACAAAACCAAGTGACCCAACCACTACAGCACAGAAAAGAACTTTTTGGACTTCCTTTAACATGACTGAATAGTATACATCACTTTAAAAGAAGTATTTCAATGAATTCGCTATCAGGCTAATGTTTGTTTGAGGGTTGTGGCATTTCTTCCCTTCCTGTTATTTCCAAACTGATTTATTTTAGTAATACATGTTTGCCATTTTATAAAGTAGGCACTTATGAATACAGGCTCTTGTTTATCTGAGTGCTAATAGAGATTCTTGACCATTGTAGACGATCAATAAATGTTTCATCATGATGATGATGA
The DNA here is from genome assembly GCF_001698545.2 of Rhinopithecus bieti. Lineage (NCBI taxonomy): Eukaryota > Metazoa > Chordata > Mammalia > Primates > Cercopithecidae > Rhinopithecus > Rhinopithecus bieti. Next base: position 6,052,464 of record NW_016804690.1, read on the forward strand.
TAAATTTTATGAAATATTTTCTTATTCTATGTGATTGTGATGAAAATTTCCCAGTTTAGTATTGCTTATGGAGTGGAATCCAAGAATCATATTACTACAATGACCACACCTGAGACCTGTGGTTGAATTATTAGAATAGATACATGTCCTTTATTAATCAAATATTTACAACTTGAACCAAAACTAACAAAGGATTATTTTATTTTTGTAAAGATCCTTTTACCTAATTTCTGATTGATTTCAATGTGTATAATATCCTTTTCACTCTTTCTCATCCAAAATCCTGTATCAAGAAAATAATCATTGAAATGTAACTTAACCTTCAAAGAAGAAAACATCCTTTTTTGTAAAATTTATAGTTTTCATCGTATGAGTCTCCAATTCCAATCAGTCTGCTTTATAAAGATTTACAAGATGTATAATATTGGTGTTTTTTAAAGTTAAACACATTTTTATCATTGACTGCTTACATCTGGCCATATGCAGTTTCATTTAAACTGCAAGCTTTATGTGGTGACCTCAGAATTCTAAAGTATAAACCAGAGTATCTATCAAAATAACAACCAATGGGCAGGAAAATCTTTATATGCCTTACAAATCCAAGTCAAATGATAATACTGCTATGTACACTATGCTATGTATAGTACTTTGAAATTTGTTAAGTAGATATTTTTAATTTCAGGGACAGTCTCAATTTCATATCATGTATTTTCATAAGTAAATGAAACTTATTAACTATAGTTTTATAAAATGTTAATATAATTGAATTTGTTTAGCTTACAAAAATTCCTTGTTATATAGTTTCTCCACTTGTTGGTTTAGAAAAGGTGATCATCATATTAAAAATCCATTTGCAAAGCAATTCCATTTTCATTTTAATCTCCAAGATAATGATTCTGTTTTCCTCCTTAGACCCCTGGATCTTATCCTCTGCCCCTCACACACACAGCAGAGAAGAATGTAAGTTCTTTATGCTTTAGAAGAATTAGTTCAACTTTAAGATCTCTTGGGATTGTTTGAATGAATCCTTGTAAACACTAGGGCTTTCCTGAGACCTACTACTGTATTGTGAAGAAAATCATTCTTTACCTAGTGTAAGTGTAGCCCTGCTACCTGAGTCCCTGAATCAGAGTGGCATCTCCCCACCTGTGGATGTTGCTCCTAATCAATCACAACTCTTTCCCACTGAGCCCAGAGAGACTCTTACAATTCTTCTTACCTCAGTGCCCTAGTCAGTCAATACTGACTGATTAAGGATCACAAGCATGACACAATTTATTTTCCTCTTCATTGGTACACTAAAGACTTGTAAGAATATTTGGCCTAAATTTCTGATACCTGGCCAAGAAAAGCTAAGTTAGTTAAATCCAATGAGATTTAGCAGTTTTGCTGAATATATTTTTGAATGGCAGAAGGAAAGAGCAGTAAAGCATAGCAAAAGGTAAATAAATCCTCACTGCCCAAATGTAAATGGCAGGAATTGGTGCATTGGGCTGGCTTGGCATTTATTGTGGCAGCTAGGATTTATCTGTGACTCAATACAGGCCAAGTAAAACTGATTATTTAGATCCTAACCCATTAGGATATTTAATTAAATGAAAAGTTCCTATAATTTTCTTGGAGAAGAAATGGGAGCCATTAGAAAACTAATTGATGCCAGGAACATGGTAACGAAACAAGTGGCAATCAAAAAATATATCATGGGGTTATAATATTTTGTCTCCAAAATTTTATCCATAGTTCTCAACTATCTTTACCTTTAGTTTCTCAAGCTTTTATCTCCTGTATCCCACCCTAGATTGGCCTTTCTATGCATCATTTCACCACATTTCTTCTATACTCGTCAAGACCCTGGTTGGTAAAACTGAAACCCCTTAGCTGGATTTTCAAGGTTCTCCACCATCCAACTGAAACATTTTTATTGTCTTAAACACTGTCCTCCAGATGTGCCTTGTGCTTTTCTACCTGAATGCCTTAACTCATCTCATTTCTCATGCCTGAAAGGCCTTCCCACTTCATTCTTTTTGAATGCTATTCATCATCCAAAGTCCAAAGCAAATCCCATCTTGTCCACAAAACCTTTCTAGGATACCACAGGCTACAGTATTCTCTCTCACTGAGCCCGATATATTTAATACGGTTGCCCCCAATTTCTTCATACTAATTGTTAAGAATTCAGGAATTTCCACAATTATGTCAGGCTCTGACTCTGGGGGACGACAAAAGCTAAGTAGTTAAGAGATCCAGGCATGATAATTCATGTCCATTGTAGCTGGAGCTTGTTTGTATCTCAAAGAAAATTTTTGAAACTTTTATTCTTTCAGAAGTAAGCTTGTTGTTTCCACCCTTGAAAGAGGCCAGACTTAGAACTGGAATCACACTTAGTACCAGTCTATATAGAATTCTATTTTCCAGCGAGAACCACAAATGTAGCTAGGGGGAAGTTTTAACTGCTGCAGTCATAACACTTTGAAAGATTTGTAATGGTACAGGACTGTGGAGTAAGCAGTTTGAACTAGAATGCTATTGTTTAGTTCTAGACTCTTTTACCTGCTCCATCCTGTTGTCTGAGAACTTACCATAAACCTATGTTATCAGTCATCATATATTTCCTTGAAAGAATACCACATAAGAATAAATTGGGTATTTGTCTCCTATAGTTTCTTTGTGAGAAGCAACGGAGACTAACTCTAAGTTAAAAGCAAAAGAGAATTTGTTGGAAGGATGGGTAATAGGACATCCATCTACTGGAGAGAACACCAAAGAAACAAACTCAGAAAGGACAAAAAAAAAAAAATAGTCCAACTCTGAGATTCTATGTAGCAAAACTATTGCTAAAGTTCTCTGGGCACCACCACTGTGTTGAGATAGCACCAATCATTTTTATTTCATTTTTGTTTTACTCCGTGTTCAAAGCCCTAAGAGGAAAAGTCCAGTAGCATCACTGTCGGTCACTTGCTCAGTCTTGCATATCCTGATTCAAAGTCTCATCAACGTGCACTCACTGGCAAAGAAATCATTCTCCACATTCAAATACGGGTGATCTTGTGAGAATAAGAGAGAATGGGGGCTGGAAAGGAAACACTAACACATGATCATCACAATTTGGAAGAATTTTCCAGGAGAAGAAGTTGGCAAGCTACTGGAATGTATTGAATGAATGTATTGGCTCATTGGGAAATTTCAATATATAAAATATATTTAAATATATATATTTAAATTTTCCAAGACAATAACGTTACTTGGGGCTGATAGAATGACCAGCTGACCTGTTGAATGCCTTTTCTAACTCCATTTCTAAGCTCTTTAAAGTCTTTTCAGCTAGCTCTGCTTGCATGTAAACCAGCTAAATTTCCAGTGGCCTTTTCTTTCTTTAGATCAGGCTGGACTTACAATTCCCCTTCCATTAACCTTTTAGTTCATCTGCTCCTTGTGTCTGTCATCAGCTGTAGGAGATGCTGATTATGTTGGGAGCCTCTGGAAAAGGGGATGAGACAGAGAAGCACCAGAAGATAAGGAGACGAACAAGAAAAAGATTAAAAACCTCTCAGCACTAAGTAGTTAGGGCAGAGTACTGTTGCAAACCTCTGCAATTGTTGGCTTTGAATGGGGGAGGATGAATCAGTTTAGATAACTCAGGAATGGGCTTGAACCTTTGCCCAGACCTCAGAATGAACCACCAGAAAAAACCTCAGAGTTTTCCCAAATTAAGACATTGAGAAAAATATTAAAAGTGAATTTCCCTTTCTTTCCCATCTTTGCATCCCTAGGGAATAGCTGGGACCACAAGGCAATTTATTAATAATAACGAATTAGATTTTTCAGTACGAATTCCCCTCTGGCCATTTTGATGTGTCAGAAATACTTTACAAATGTTAAGTACAGCAATTAATCTCCTGAAAAAGGGAGGGAGAAGAGTTTCGCCAGCTGTAGATTTTAGTAATTTCATTTAGTTAGGATTTTGCTATTATTTTCTGCTTTAGTATGTGTTTTCCTGGAAAGTCAGTCATCAAATATTTATTGATTGTCTACAATTTGCCAAGCACGTGCTTGGTGCTGGGGATGCAGAGGCCTATAAACCATGGTGCTCCTCTCCTGTAGCTTCTAGAGAAGTTCATCAGCTAATTTAATGTATAAATTTCATTTGCTCAAACACCTAGTCACTGAACATAATGCAGAACTTTTTTTTTTCCTCCTTTCATATTTTGTGTTCCATTAGGCAGGATGGGCAATAGGGGAATTATAAAATCTGAACAGTTATTTTTTATTTGCTTTTTTTTTTGCATTTGACCTACTTATGGTCCAATTTTCCTTTAACCTCAGTATCAGGAAGCATCATTACCACTGGTATTTCCATGATTAGAATTAGTGTGAGTTAATAAGATGACTCCTTCAACTTTTCGTTCTTGTTTGAGTGGGTGAATCAGCATACTGAATGTATCCATCTTGACCTGTCTCCATAGAGCTAAAATAGCTTTGAATGCTATCTGGAGGAGCTTGAAACATGTCCAGATCCCAGATGATGGCTTTTGGCAGTCAGAACTTACACCTCTCGTTTTCTAGTCCAAATGTGGGATGCAAACAACTCTCTTTTGTTCTGATTAAATCCAACTACTCACATTCTTCCCAACTCTACTCAGACACTATTCCTATCACCACCTACCTCATCTCATTGAAAAGGGGAAATGTCTCTATAAACTGCTACCAAATGTGAGGTAGCTTGCATTCCTAGCTCGAGAAGCTTTTTTCTGTTGTTTGTATTCTTGGGAAATTATGCCTTGTGGTATAATTAGAGGGATTTTTAGTGATGACTAAATCAGTCCCTGACTCTGTGAAGAATATGTAGTTCATTCTAGAAAGTTGGTTGTGTTTTTCTAAGAAACGTCTACAAGCTCCTAGAACTCTATCATAATTAATATGATGTGTTCCTTGTTTAGATCTTACCTGTAATGCTTGAAAGAGTGGCCAAAAATCCCAAAGATAAAGCTACTATTTGATCAGATTCAATTTCCTGACTGTGATTTAGGAAATATTTGTTATCTTTACGATCAACTCAATTCCTTAATTCGAGGAGCACCTGCTGTGCTTCATTCACTGTGGTAGAGCTCCAGGAGACAGAGATAATTTTAGCTGAGAGTCTAGTGGAAAATAAACAAATACATAATAATACAACATAAATGCAACAACATAAATATGTACTCTTCATAGCAGTGGTGCAGAAGGAAGAGTAACTAATTCCATTCAGGGAGAAAAATCAATCAAAGAAGATCTCAGAAGAGAGAAATTTTAAGAAAGTGGGTCGATCTTCTATTGCTGCAAAATAAATTGCCCCAGACTCAGTGGCATAAAGCAATACCTGTTTATTATCTCACAGTTTGATATTTCAGAAATCCAGGCATGGCTTAGCTATATCCTCTGTTCAAGGCATCACAAGGCTATAGTCAAGGTGTTGGCCAGGGCAGCAATCTCATCTGAGGCTTTGTTGGCAGAATTCAGTTCCTTCTAATTATGGGATTGAGACCTTTAGCCACATAAGTCTTGCCAAATGGTGCTCTCCTAAACATGGCAGTTTGCTTCTTTAAGACCAGGGGTGAAACATTCGCTGCTGCTGCTTCCGTCTCTGACTTTTCGACCTTGATTTCAGGGTTCATCTGATCAGGTGAGGCCAGACCTGGAAAATCTTCATTTCCACTAACTTAAAATCTGCTGAGTAGAGACTTTAATTACATCTGTAAAACCCCCCATTTTGCCATATGAAATAATCTAATCACAGGAGTAACATCCTCTCACAGTCACAGGTCTCACCAGCACTCAGTGGGAGGGGATGTGACTCTTTGAGGTCGTTTTGGAATTCTGTTTACTGCAAGTAGGTTTTGATAGCTAAATAGGATTTTTCCAACTGGACAATGGGTGGAAACACATAATAGGCTGATACAGCAGAGGTATATGAACATCATGATTTCTTACTTATATTGATTGCTGCAGGAGCCACCTGTGTTTAATTTATCAGTTTCTGATTTATCTCTCTCCTCTTCTGAAGGTCCTCCTCTGCTGTAACCCTTATCATTACTTCATTCTGTCCTCTACTCTTTTAGCAGAACTATTTTTCGTAGTTGTAGATCTGCCCAAGTGACTCCCTTGCTTAAACTCTTTGATGATTCCATCTGACCTCAAAATCAAAGTCCAAATTCCCAAGCACGGCATTCATGATCTCGCCTTTCTTACCTTGAGTTCAGTTTTATCCCTGTGGTGGTTAATTTTATATGTCAATTTGACTTAGCACACTTGGTAAAACATTATTCTGGTCATTTCTGGGAGGAATGGTTTGGAATGAGATTTACATTTAAATGGGCAGAACAAAGCAGATTGCCCTCCATAATGTGAGTGGGTCCCATTCAATCAGTTAAAGTCATCACTAGAACAAAAGATTGACCTTCCTCAAGCAAGAAGGAGTTCTGCCAAGAGAAGGCCATCAGACTTCAACTGCAACATTGACTCTTCTCTGGGTCTCCATGTGCCAGCCCGCCTTGCAGAGTTTTGGAATTTCCAGCCACTATAATCACATTAGCCAGTTCCTTAAAATAAATATTTTTTAAATATACATCCCATTGGTTCTGATTTTCTGAAGAACTGTGACTTACACAATTGCTCACTTCCTTCATATTCATCAGCAATCTGAGGTCTAAAACACCTTGCTCTCTCTGGACTCACTAACTTTGTGTATACTTCTTTATCTGGAGTTTATTTCCTTATTCTTTCCTCCCTTTGTCTTCATTGAGTCACCTGGTACTCACCACTCAAGACTCAGCTTAGGTGTCACAATGTGAGAAAACTTTTTCTAACCTCATCCAGCAATCTTGTGTAGATAAATTATTTATTACACTACATTGTGGTCCTCCGTTTACTATAAATTGTAAGAGTAAACTTCTTGTAGACAATTGCCAAGCAATACTAGTCTTCATTTCCCTAACTATATTAGATATTTTATAAATATGAGATATTTAATAAATGGGTAAATAGATAGATTGACAGCAGACATTTTCAATGTGGCTACAATTATTTCAGAAAGACTGAGTGCAAAGCATAAGGAAGAATAAGCATCAGAGAATAAATCTGGAAAAGGACTCAGACACTGGTTGAGGAAGGGAGACATGTTCCTTGCTGGAAACATAGACATGTAATTATTTCAGGAAAGATGTAAATGATCACATTGGCATTCAGAGAGATTTCTTTTCTTTTTTTTAAAATTGTTATTATTATTTTTTATTATACTTTAAGTTCTAGGGTACATGTGCATAATGTGCAGTTTTGTTACATATGTATACTTGTGCCATGTTGGTGTGCTGCACCCATCAACTCATCAGCACCCATCAACTAGTCATTTACATCAGGTATAACTCCCAATGCAATCCTTCTCCCCTCCCCCCTCCCCATGATAGGCCCTGGTGTGTGATGTTCCCCTTCCTGAGTCCAGGTGATCTCATTGTTCAGTTCCCACCTGTGAGTGAGAACATGCGGTGTTTCGTTTTCTGTTCTTGTGATAGTTTGCTGAGAACAATGGTTTCCAGCTGCATCCATGTCCCTACAAAGGACAAAAACTCATCCTTTTTTATGGCTGCATAGTATTCCATGGTGTATATGTGCCACATTTTCTTAATCCAGTCTGTCACTGATGGACATTTGGGTTGATTCCAAGTCTTTGCTATTGTGACTAGTGCCACAATAAACATACATGTGCATGTGTCTTT
>NW_016804690.1:6062450-6073109 GCF_001698545.2 Rhinopithecus bieti
CCCGAGAAGCTGGGACTACAGGTGACCGAAAACTCACCCGGCCCCTTTTTTGTATTTTTTAGTAGAGACTGGGTTTCACCATGTTAGCCAGGATGGTCTCGATCTCCTGAGCTAGTGATCCACCCGTCTCGGCTTCCCAAAGTGCTGGGATTAAAGGCTTGAGCCACCGCGCCCGGCCTATTCTTTTTTTCTTTTTTAACCTTCCCTGTCATACCTCAGTCAATGTGCTTGTTTTCTGTGTTCAACATTGGTTTAGTGGGAAGTGCCGGGGGAAAAGACAGGCAGAACAATTAAGGCAAATCTTAGCCTTGTAGAATTTGTGACTAACCTTGATTCAATCACTTTGGGAATTTACAAAAGATAGAAGGAGCTGTAGAGTTCATATAACTCCTGCTTTCTGTCCTGTAAAAATCCTGGATGCAGAGAAATAGTAAGACTAGGTATCAGCTTGGAAAGTAAAGACAAAGAAAACAACAAAACCAATAAAATACAATCAGTAAAATTTATAATAGCTCATAAAACATCCTGTCACAGTAGTAGGTGACAGAGCATGCACAAAAACTCCTGTCTTCTGATTTTAAGTCCAGTGGTCTTTTCACTACATGACTCTTTTACAGCAAAATATTTTTTCTCAGGTAAAACAAAAGTAAACTTCTGTCACTCCCTCGTCTGAATTTCTAATCAGTGGAGTCCAAGACAGAGATGTTTTACTCTTTGGGGAAAATTACCCTGGAAAGAGCCAGATTCTGACTAAAGTACCATCAAGAATGTCAGATGTCTTGATGTAGGATTTGGAAAATGGATTTTCCTTAACTCCACCTCACTAAATATGTTCGTGTTAACTCACTGTTTCTCCTTGCTGACAGTTGAGGTTCCTATTGCCAAGATCTCTGCAAATGGCCTGGATCTTTGGCTGAAGGATCAATTCAAATGAGAGAGCCCCAGGCTATTTTCAAAGACAAATGTGATAGGATATCTTTGATTCACTTTGGGTTGTTTGGGTTCAGCCTAAGGGTGAGGGGATTGTTCAGCTCCCACATTGAATAATCAAGTGGCTGCGGCTCTTGCTAAGGCTTTCTTGTTTGAGTAGCCCAGGTTTAGTAAATGCCCTTCAGTCTCATTGGTAACACACAGAGCTGGGCCTGGGAGAGGGGGATCTATATGAGAAGGAAAAGTGACTGGCTGCATATAATTCCCTCTAGGAAAGGAAGCAGAGCTCCAGATGCTGAAGTTCTCTGTTTCACAGAACTTACTGATATTTTAAACTGGGGGAAAATAGATGCAGACTTTAAATTTATCTTATCAAGTTAAGCAAAATCATGTTGCCTGTCAGTTTTCACCTGTTTGAAATTGTACAAAGTGAGAAATAAGTACAACTTCAATAAAATAAATAAAGAGCCACATGATCAGCTTCCCTTCTTAGGTGCTATGCTAAAAATCAGTCAGAGATTGCCCATGTAGGTGTCATGGGAAAGCATTATGGATTTCTTTGGATTGTGTTACAATATTAACTCTAGCCTACTGTAAACAATAGGAGCACTCCTCCTTTTTTTTTCCTGTTCTTTGCTCAATGGTTGGGAGGCATGTAATAGACCTACCTTAGGCAATAATTCTTTGAAGAATTGAATGGCATAAAGCCTGGTGGTGCTTCCATGTATGGTTACCAAAATGATGTTAGCTCTACTTCAGTGTAAGTACCTGTAGGCTGGATATCCAACAGACACTCAGGTTACTAGAAATGAATTCAAGGCCTTCTCTCTGAAAGTCTGCCCTTCTCCCTCTATTTAAAAAANGTCATTCATTCCCTGCTCAGACTCTTCCACCCACCATGCAGCTAAATCAATGCAATATCCTGAGCCTCTCTAACCTGGCACCTTCTCTTCAACGCCCCTACATTTAATCTAGCTCAGGTGCTCACCATTTCTCACCATAATTTTGCAGCCAGCTCCTAACAAGTTTGCCCCCTTCTAGACCATTCTCTCTAATTGCTATCAGAGAGAGATTTTTACAAATCTATCAATCAATTCTTTCCTTGAAATGCATCAATGACTTGTCATTAGCCTCTCAATAATAAAGTCCTAACTTTCCAGCTTGGCAGTGGTACATTCCTACCTCCCTCTGTAACTTAATTTAACACCATTCTTTGCCTCAAATGCATATTCAATACAGCCATACAGGTATTCTCTTTCTCTCTCCTGGCTCTCGTTCTTTAATTCTTTGAGATAGTCACCTTATTATCTCTTGGGAGAATCTTTGATAATCCACCAAAGCTACATTAGAAAACCGATGTTTTCCCAAAGCATTCTGTTCACTGCTATCATAGTAATGTTTCTTAAGGACTATTGGCAATCTGTATTTTTGCCACTCACTCCCAGAAGGCTGTAAGCTCCTTGAAGACAGAGGGAAGATCTTATTTGCATAACTACTTCCAAACCAAAGAATGGACCTAGTGTTTGGTGTGTATCCATTTCATGTTAGTTCAATGAATAAATGCACCTTAGGACAGCAGCCTGTGCCAGAATTTAAACAAGCAGACAGGCATGCAATAAAATAAGAAAAAGAGATTGCCCATTTTTCGATGACAGGTAATTTGTATAACTTTTAACAATTTCATGTGACTTTTGAGAAGCATATGATTGAACTAATACATTGGTTCTCAAACTGGAGTCTGTGGATCCCTGAGAATTCCTGAGACCTTTTCAGGGACCCTCCAAGCTCAAATTATTTTTTCATGATAATACAAAGACAGAGGTTCCCAAAAGTTCTCAATTCATGGCACCCTTAGAGTCTCAATATTTTTTCCTCACAGCATTTCTAGGCTAAAGGAAATACTTAGAAATCTGTTTATTATGTAGTTCAGTCAAAAAAACTCAAGTATTTATGTCCTAAAATCTTAATAGCCATTTGAAATAATAATACAAGTAAATTGTGTATTTTTACTTTATTCTTAAATAACCACAACTATTTATTAATAGGATGTGTATATCTATGGGCACAACTTCTCAAGCCTTGGAATCAGATGGAATACTGAAACTCTCATTTACTATTCCACATTGCTTTTTATCATAGAAAGCACTGAAAAGCAAGCTTTCAAAGATATTTTATCATAAGCAACATAGAGAAATCTACCTTAAAACTGAACTGCCTTGAACTAGTACTTTGCACAACATGCAGCAGATGTTGAGTATTGCTGAGCTTCCCTGGAAATTTTAAAATATCTGGAGGTACCCTGTGAGTTTATTGGGGCACTCCAGAGCACCTAGGTGCACAGTTCGGGAAGAAAGTGCCTTCTTCACTGAGTTCAAATTTGCATTGGTGGTGCAAAATCAAGGATAGGTAAACATTTGGCACCTTAACACAAATCAAGGCAGTGGCAGTAAATCATGCTAATAGTTTTCTTTACTGCCATGGACTGCAGTTTTTAGAAAATCCAATTTTATTTCACAACATCCTTGATAAAGCAGTAAAAATTATTAATTATATTAAATTCCAACAGTTGTGCATATGTCTTTTTAGTATTCTGTGTGACAAAATGGGAAGTGTGCAGAAGCACTTCTGTTGCACACTGAAGTGCAATGGGAATCTTCAGGGAAAATACATGTACTATTCCATTCTTTGAGTGGAACTAGCCACTTTTTCATAGAATATTTTTGTGTACAAGAACAACTCACAAATTATGATCATTCAGGTTTGAGTATTTGGATGATATCGTCTTGAAATTAAACAAAGTGAACCAGTCACTTCAAGGAGAACAACTGATGTTATTTGTTGTCTGATAAAATTTGAGCATTCAAGCAAAAATTAGATTTTGAGAGCCCTGTATTCACCACTGTAAACTTGATAGTCACCCATGACTTAAAGACTATTCTGAGATTGGTGGTAAAATTAACAAGTATGATTATTTTGATGTTAAATAACAATTTGTGTCAACATTTGGAAATTCTGCGTAATTCAGTAAAACAATATTTTCCAAAGGCCAGTGAATCATATTACAAAATCATGCATGAGTAAAAGATCCATTCAAAGCATAAGATCGAGGGAACAAAGAATAGATGGAACAAATAGAAACAAATAACAAGATGATAGATTTAAACCTAATCTTACCAATAATATCAAATATAAATAGTCTAAAAACCTCAATTATAAGGAAGAGATTATCCTCTTCCAAACTTCTCTTGGTATTATCCATCTAATTTTTGTCCATTGATGAGTATAAATAGATTACTCATTGTTTTTAGTTTGTATTTCCTAATTAGTAGTAAGATTGAGATGCCTTCCAAATACATGTTAGCTGTTGTCTTAGATTCGATTCTCAAGAAAGATATTTTGACACAGAAATCCACATGAATAACTTTTACTGGGGAGTGCTTTTGGTAAACAAACCTGTAAGAAAATAAATAAGACAGCTGGGCACGGTGACTCACACCTGTAATTCCAGCATGTTGGGAGGCTGAGGCGGGCGGGTCACCTGAGGTCAGGAGTTCAAGACCAGCCTGATCAACATGGAGAAACCCCATCTCTACTAAAAATCCCAAATTAGTTGGGCACGGTGGCACATGCCTGTAATCCCAGCTACTTGAGAGGCTGAGGCAGCAGAATCACTTGAATCCAGGAGGTGGAGGTTGCGGTGAGCCGAGATCACACCATTGCACTCCAGCCTGGGCAACAAGAGCAAAACTCTGTCAAAAAAAAGAAAGAAAGAGAGAAAGAGAGAAAGAGAAAGAAAAGAAAAAAGAAAAGAAAAGAGAAAAAAGATAGGAAAAGAGAAAAAAGAAAAGAAAAGAAATAAGACAGGACTGGGCATAAGAAGCTGACCTTCAATGTATTGGTAATTGATGCCTCAGCTGATTCTATGGGGAGTTATGAAACCGAGGTAATAGTTCACTGTTTTCCTAACTAAATGAAAGTGGGTCAGGCCTTTGTATTTCCATACCAGTCAGTTATTGATCACTGGCCACTTGAAGAGGCCACAATCTTGGGCAGGGAACTTTCCTAAAGCTGAGGGCAATTTCCAACAAGAAAATCAGCTGAGAACCATCAGTAGACACTATTTGCCTCCGCTAGGGGATGAATGTGTTAGCTGCATAGTTTAGGCACTGCGTTAATCTATTTATTTCTTTCTGCACATGCATATAATACAGAAAATAAAACAATTCTGTGAAGTAGAATTTCCCTTATGCTGCCCATTTCACCCAGCTAAATATTTTCAATTCCTTTAGCTGGTTATTGTTATATTTATGTTCAGTTATCCAAAAGAGTTCTTCCCCACCTTTTTCATATGGAGAGTGCCATTAGGCCCTGCTCTATTTTCTGCATAGCCCTGTCCTCTAGGAGATAAAAACCAGGACTTTGACTATTCTGGGCTTTGCTCAGCTACCCCATATATTTAGGAAATCAATATCTTGAGGTTTATCTGTAACTAATTATTTGTCTTTTGCTCCTTTTTTTGTTTGTTTTGTTTTGGAGGAAGAATAGCCCCAGTGTTATCTTTCAACTCCTTTTTTAAGTATTTTATTTCTGTTATAATGTTTGTAATTTCTATGGACCCTTTTTGTTTTGTTGTTTGTGTTCTATGTGTATTGTATCATCCTACTGTCTTATGAAAGCAATATTTCATCTCTTTAGCAATATGATACTTTATGTGAAGCCTTCTTCTCCCCGAATAATCTTAGACCCCCCTAAATTGCTGTTTTATGTTGTTTTTTAACCTCTACATTTAATTTTAGAAATTTTCAAATATCTGTTCATTGTTAACTTTCTGGTATATTTTGAAATGGCCATTAAAAAGTTGATTGAAACATGGATAGGCTTGTTGATCATGTACTTAATGATATATCATCCCAGATATGTTGATATATCTGGGATGTTGTGTTATAGAATCCACAATGAAGTGCTATTAGTGTTTCCTATTGGGCTAGTCATTTTCACCAATGAAGATTCTGCTTAAAGAATATAATCCTGACTGCCAGTTTCGAGATTTGAGTGGGAAAAAAAGCTTGAAATTCTCAACATTTTAAGTGTAGCCTTCGAATTGTTCCTTTTTAAAAATTTATTTATTTATTCTTTTTTTGAGACGGAGTCTCACTCTGTCGCCCAGGCTGGAGTGCAGTGGCGCGATCTCGGCTCACTGCAAGCTCCACCTCCCGGGTTCACGCCATTCTCCTGCCTCAGCCTCCGAGTTGCTGGGACTATAGGCACACACCACCACGCCGGCTAATTTTTTGTATTTTTAGTGGAGATGGGGTTTCTTCACCATGTTTAGCCAGATGGTTCTCGGATCTGCTGGACCTCGTGGGGACCCCCACCCCGCCTCGGCCTCCCCCCAAAGGCTGGGATTACAGGCATGAAGGCCACCGCCGCCCTGGCCTTAGGTTTCCCTTTTTTTTCTTTTCTTTTTTTTTTTTTTTTTTTAGAACGGGAGTCCTCGGCTCTGTCGCCCAGCTGGGAGTGCAGTGGGGGCCAGATTCTCAGCTCACTGCAAGCTCCGCCTCCCGGGTTACGCCGTTCTCCTAGCCCTCAGCCTCCCGAGTAGCTGGGATAACAGGGCGGCCCCGCCACCTCGCCTGGGCTAGGGTTTTTGTATTTTAGTGGAAGGACGGGGTTTTCCACCGTGTTAAGCCAGGATGGTCTCGATCTGCTGGACCTCGTGACCCACACGCCTAGGCCTCCCAAAGTGCTGGGATTACAGGCATGAGCCACCGCACCCTGGCTTAGTTCCCTTTTTGTTTCTTTCTTTTTTTTTTTTTTTTTTTTTTTTTTTTTTGAGACGGAGTCTCGCTCTGTCGCCCAGGCTGGAGTGCAGTGGCCGGATCTCAGCTTACTGCAAGCTCCGCCTCCCAGATTCATGCCATTCTCCTGCCTCAGCCTCCCGAGTAGCTTGGATTACAGTCACCCGTCACCATACCTGGCTAATTTTTGTATTTTTAGTACAGACGGGGTTTCACCGTGTTGGCCAGGATGGTCTCGATCTCCTGACCTTGTGATCCGCCCGCCTTGGCCTCCCAAAGTGCTGGGATTACAGGCGTGAGCCACCGCACCAGCCTAGTTCCCATTTTTTAATGTGTGATATGCTCTCTCTCTACTAGGCTAGTGCTAGTGTCACTGATTCTGTTTTCCCTCTTCAGATCTTCAGTCTCATGCTCTTCTTAGTTGAGGAGAACCAGTCACTTTATGGCACAAAGGGACATATGGTCTTGGTGAATCTACCTGTTTTTAAACATAGCCCCACCTTCAATTGACTTTCAGAGGTACCTAATGCCAGTGATTTATGTGTTTTGGGGGTTCTGTTTAGCCTTCTGTGTCCTTTTTTTGTTCTGGTAGGTTTAGATATTAGACATAACATACACACACACACACAATAATACAATTTTTACTGCTAATGTAGTGGGCCTGGGAATACATCCAACATTTATTTTAGACAGAAGTCCTCCAAGCTTTTGTATTGTTTTTTAATTTTAATGCAAATCTAATGTATTATGTTTAGGTAGCATAATGTTTATCAAGTTGGACCTTGGAATTTGTTGGTTTCATTTGTGATTTGTACATGGCTATTTTGTTGGTGTTTACATTTAAAAGAATATTTGTCATTTGTTATGTGTAATTTTTATCTATCTCTCTTAATGAGCTTATTAATACTACTCAAATGTTTTATATCTTTACTCATTTACTAATCATTTAATTACAAGGTGGTTACATTTAAATCTCCAACTACAATCATTAAATTATCTATCTCTCACTATAATTCTATCAGCTGCTACTTTATATTGATGCTACATTGTGGGGTACATATTTGGTTCCTGATCGTTATGACCTCTTAAGTCATTATTTAGACTTTATTTGCAAATATAGCTCATACTTGCCTTTTGTTAATTTTTCAAGTTAAATTCTATTTTTTTCTGATATTAAAATTATCTGGTTTTCTTTTGATTCATTTTCTTTTTCCTTTATTTCTGGTCTTTTCATACTTTTTCATTTTAAGCATGTGTTTTGTAATCAAAATATTGTAATCCAATATTATATTATAGTTGCAAGGTATTATAATTTAGCTTTAGATTAGTTATTTTCATTGACTTACATGTATTAGAATAGACATCGTATTATTTCTTCATTTTTAGTATTTTTTATTTACCACACGTTTTATATTATGTTTTCTTCTTTCCTGCCTACCATTGGAAATATAAATTTTTTTACATGGTCAGAATATTTTATTAAACCTAGTTTCTTTCTTCTTATGGTTACTACAAATACATTACAATTCTTACTTACTTACAATTTTATTTCCTCATTTCTTAATCTTATAAATATTTTTGTCTTCCCCCTAAAGAGGACAAGTACCTTAGAATAATATACCACATTCCCTCAATTCCCTTCACCTAGCATTTTAGTTTCAAATTATTGTAGCCAGCATTAAATTTTACTAATTTTACTCATATTTTTGTGCTTTTTCTTATGGTACCATTCTAGATTTATTTCTCTTTTTGTCAGATTACTTTCTTTATAATATTTTCAAAGAGAATCTTTTTGCAGCAAATTTTCTGGAATTTATAGGTGTTTGAGTAGCTCTTTATTTCATGCCTGTATTAAAACATTAATTAGCTATGTGTAAAATTATAGTTTTAGAGTTCTTTTCTTAAATACTTTGAAATATAATTTATTATTTTCTTACAGCAAGAGTTTTAAGAAAAATCTATACATCAGTAAGAGAAGTTCGATGTTGATCTGATCTTGTTCCTTTGTAATCTTATTTTTGTTCAATAAGTTAATTTTTTTAATTTTGTATTTAATGGTGTTAAGTTTCATTATGTAGTTATTGGCTTTACCTTATCCATCTTTTTGCCCTCTTTTCAATCTTAAATCTTTTATTTTGGGAGCTTCTTAGAATATTTCTTTCTCTGCTAGTTTTCCTTTTTTGGACTACTATACAGAGGATAATAACTCTGTTTCAAGTCTTCATAGCTCTTGAATTTGGTTTTGTAATTTTCCAATCTGTACCTCTTCCTGACATATTATGGATTAATTTCTCAACCTACTTTCTAGAATACAATTTTTTTTCTTCAGCCACATCTCTAATATGCTATTTAATTTAGCTATTAAACACTTTATTTCAACTATGTTTTTTCTCATCCAGGATTTTCAAATAGTTATTAAAAAAACAACAACTTTTTGCCTTTATTTCAAATTGCTATGTAGTTTCATATCTCTTTGAAAATATATATTATATTTGTATTAAATTGGTTTTCTGTCTAATACTTCTATTCTGATCCTCTACTATAGATTGTTCAAAGTATTACCTTTCTTTTGTAGCAGGTAACTAATAAAATTTCTTGTTATTCATTGTAACCTCATATTTCTCTGGAGGCATTATTATATTGGTTAATAGGGTGTCCAATGAGAGAAGTTAAACTCCAAGTCCTAACTTTTGATGTCACATAGACTTAATGGGTGTGGGGAAATATGCCTTAGAGGCTAGATGCAGTGGCTTGGCTGAGCATGGTGGCTCCCACCTGTAATCCCAGCACGTTGGGAGGCCGAAGTGGGCAGATTACTAGAGGTCAGGAGTTCAAGACTAGCCTGACCAACATGGTGAAATGCCATCTCTACTAAAAATACGAAAATTAGCTGGGTGTGGTGGCAGGCACCTGTAATCCCAACTCTTCGAGAGGCTGAGACAGGAGAATCGCTTGAACCCAGGAGGCAGAGGTTGCAGTGAGCTGAGATCGTGCCATTGGACTTTAGCCTGGGCAGCAGAGTGAGA
The DNA here is from genome assembly GCF_001698545.2 of Rhinopithecus bieti. Lineage (NCBI taxonomy): Eukaryota > Metazoa > Chordata > Mammalia > Primates > Cercopithecidae > Rhinopithecus > Rhinopithecus bieti. Next base: position 6,072,205 of record NW_016804690.1, read on the forward strand.
CTCCATCTCAATATATATATATCATATATATACACACATATATATACACACACATATATACATATATACATATATACACATATATACACATATATCCATATCCACACATATATATCATATATACATATATGTATCTATACATACATATATACATATATATCCGTATATAGGTACATATCCACACATATGTATACATATCCGTATCCATATATATATTTCCATCTCAAAAAATATACATATATATGCATATCCACACATATATATAATATATACATATATGTATCTATACATACATATATACGTATATATCCGTATATAGGTACATATCCACACATATGTATACATATACATCATATCCATATATATATTTCCATCTCAAAAAATATACAAATATATATGTGCATTACAATGGAGAATATTGGTGTTTAATCTAGGCCCACTTAACATCCTCCTAATTAGTTAATCCTGTCCCTCAGTAAAACTTCCTGTTCCATCATCCTTAGCCTGTTCTTATCTAAGAGTTGTTTTCCTCAATTGTAATAACTGAGTTCATGCTTAATAGGGGTGGGAAGAAGAAATCTTCTAGCTCATCTGCAGTTCTTTGCTTCCCACTTCATGCACCTATAGATGTGCTGGAGTGCCACCTTTCAACCTGGCAGACCTGGTAAGAAGCTGCTCAATTTTTGCTTTGCAGAAATGTTGAAATGAGCAGTGATCCTGTCAGGGCAATGTTGTGGTGAGAGAAGAGCAGATAGAAAGGCTTTTTCCCAATCCAACTCCTATTGTACCTAACCCTCATCTTCTCTGAACTGCTGCTCCCAGCTCCATCAGATTTCATTTATCTTCTCTTTCCAGGGTTTTCTCAAAGTTGCAGCATTGTTTTCTCAGACTGGTCAATCTCACCC
>NW_016804690.1:6074394-6101614 GCF_001698545.2 Rhinopithecus bieti
ATATATACATATATGTATCTATACATACATATATACATATATATCCGTATATAGGTACATATCCACACATATGTATACATATCCATATCCATATATATATTTCCATCTCAAAAAATATACATATATATGCATATCCACACATATATATAATATATACATATATGTATCTATACATACATATATACGTATATATCCGTATATAGGTACATATCCACACATATGTATACATATACATCATATCCATATATATATTTCCATCTCAAAAAATATACAAATATATATGTGCATTACAATGGAGAATATTGGTGTTTAATCTAGGCCCACTTAACATCCTCCTAATTAGTTAATCCTGTCCCTCAGTAAAACTTCCTGTTCCATCATCCTTAGCCTGTTCTTATCTAAGAGTTGTTTTCCTCAATTGTAATAACTGAGTTCATGCTTAATAGGGGTGGGAAGAAGAAATCTTCTAGCTCATCTGCAGTTCTTTGCTTCCCACTTCATGCACCTATAGATGTGCTGGAGTGCCACCTTTCAACCTGGCAGACCTGGTAAGAAGCTGCTCAATTTTGCTTTGCAGAAATGTTGAAATGAGCAGTGATCCTGTCAGGGCAATGTTGTGGTGAGAGAAGAGCAGATAGAAAGGCTTTTCCCAATCCAACTCCTATTGTACCTAACCCTCATCTTCTCTGAACTGCTGCTCCCAGCTCCATCAGATTTCATTTATCTTCTCTTTCCAGGGTTTTCTCAAAGTTGCAGCATTGTTTTCTCAGACTGGTCAATCTCACCCGCTTCTTACACCAGTGTTATATTCAGAGTTGAATTTAGGAGAGGAAGAGTTGAGTCTATGCGATTTTGACATCTTGGCAGACATGGAAACTTCCATAACACTTAAATAAGAATATCTTAGAGATACCAGAGATCAGAGCTGCTAACTCTAATCATGAGAATTGAGAGTATCAAGTCTTTAAGGAAAATTAATTCTTTTATTTGTGATTGAAATGCCTTAGAAATCAAGTGGCAAATTTTAATTGAATGAATGACTGAATGAATGCACTGTGTGTTTGCTCTTTTGCACTAGAATATGTATGTGTGATGGAGAGGGTGGGGTAAATGCTCATGCTCTTCTGCGTTCATGTGTTTAGGGATATATGACTGGTCAATTCCATGTGTGACTACAAGAGATGTTGAGAAAATCAACCTAAGCCTTGCTTTGAAAATATTCAACTACAATAAAAAGTCATCTAACATTTTAATTTTTCATGAACATAAAAGAACAGAAAGAGAAAGTACATTCTCTTGTAACATGGAAAATGTTACACAGAGAAATTACGTTTCACCCATTTAATGATCATGTATTAAGTCACATGCTAACACTACACCAGACGCTAAGATCACAAACATAAGTAAGCTATAGTGAATTCACAACCTAATATGTATCTATAATTTAAATACCATCCATACAATAATAAAGATACACAAAGAAGGTGATGGGAGCCAGTTGAAGGGAATCCGCAATTCCAACTACTGAAGTCAAAAAGTGGCTGAAAATATCTCTGGGAAGAGTCATGGAGTCAGGTAAAACTCAGGGCATGTGGGGGACGATGAGTCACATGATGTGGTCAGAGTGCTGTGGCACAGAGACCAGGAAGATGGAGGACAGGAACTTCTTAGGAAGCTGGAGACATAGATGGAGTCATAGGACAAACAAAGTTAGGTGCCATCACGAGGAATTCATATAAAACCTCTAGCCTAAGTTATAGAAAGTCTTAAAATTTTTGTAAGATAACTTTTTCTAGATGACCTAAATATACTGCATTGTTTTTGTATTGCATTGAGGTCAATCTCTTTGAAAGCCTGTGAAAAACACTGGAGCTTTTGACGTATTCAAATAATCAACATCTTTAAGAACTTAACAGGGTGATATAAACATACACTATGCAGTCAGACATAGAATCTTGACTGATTCATCTATTCAACAAGCTATGTGACGTTAAGCGTATGGTTTAAACCCTCTGAATATCAGTTATGAAATGGTATCTTATTTCATGTGACCTTTAGGTGGTTTAAATGAGGTAGCCCAGTAGATGTGCAATAAATGTAAAATTTTGAAGAGAGGACCATTTAGAATAGGGCTTATGTTATAAAATGATAGTTTAAAATCAAAAGGTTGATCCTCTACTCAACAAAATTATTTATTTATTATCATATGGCTATTATCATATGGAGGCAACTTTATCACATATTTTTAGAAATGAGTTTGACACATTATAGATGTTCAGTAAACCCTTGTAGAATTAATGAATATATATTTTTTATAACTACCAAGTTGTTCTGGACTAGAAGGTCAGTATGATGCTGCCAAGTTAAATAATATAACTTATACAATTATTTTTAAAAGTATTTTCAAGACAGTTGCGCTTCATTTTAATCCCTACAATATATTTGTTTTTGTTGTTGTTGTTGTTGCCAGAGGACATAACGTCTTACTTTTTTGTATAACTGAGGCTGAAAGATAGAGTTTGAATTTAAATCAAGGTTTCCCTGCACCCAAGTGTATGCCCTTGCCAACAGTCTCTCACAGTGCTTCTTCCTTTTCAATATCTCAGGCCAAAGGGCCTTTTTGTGGAAACTTATTAGAATTCTTTTTGTGGTTAAGTGATCTAGCAATGAAAGCCGTGTTGTCCTGGTTTCCTAAATATCTGGGAGAGGAGTTATTCTGCGTGCAAAATGCATGCAGCTGTCAGAGCAATGGACTCTGGAATAGGCCAAGAATTTTACAGTTAAAGACCAGATGTGATTGAAAGTGTCGACGAAAAGCAGAGTCACAGGGTCAAGTGCTGATATTTCAGATCAATTTTTAAACCATCGCTGCTGATTAGGGCAACAGCAGTATCCATATATATTGTGGGTGAACAGAAGGTAACATAATTCATCTCAGCTTAGAAAAAAATGTCTGTGAGGTATTCTTGATTCATCCCTTTTTTTCCCTGCACATTTTAAAACATTTTGGAGGGGAACTGTGGGAATCTTCTTCCCCAGAACACTGGCAGGTCTTTTTTAATTCCATTAATGGAAGCTTGGTGCCAGTTCAAAATGCTTTGTTAAATATTATCCTAACTGGTGCCCCTGTTTCCAGCATTCCATTGGCAGAGTTTAGAACCCAGATCTCTGAAAACGTGTTAAAAGGTAGGAGTCATTTTTTCTTTCATCTGGCTATTATCTGGGAATTTCTGAACCCACAGTAGTTGCTGAATGGTGCTGTCCTGCATGAAAGAATACAGGGAGGGAAGTTCCAGTTTGTTTTTTTTTTCAGTCACAGGAAAGAGCTGCGGTTCTGGATAATTTCCCATGCTCATTCTTTTCAAAATGAGGAATCCTGAAATTCAGCTATAGTATAAAATTACTCAAATTCCAGTTTTCTTTCCAGAAAACAGACAAAGCAGAATATATTTTGCATTGATAAGTAGGCAAAAACAATTGTTTCTTCCCAATCTTGAATTTACATTGGTGTCTATGTACTATCCAATAACCTCACACAGCTTTCATCTCAATTGTGTGCACCTGGAGAGAATGATATAAAAAGCTGGATTCACTAGTCCTTGGAAAGCTGAGGTGAGACCTGAATGATTCTCAGGAGGAAAAAATCAAGCACACTAAAGGTGAATTCCTTCTATTTGTTTTATGAAAGAAATCTTTCACAAGGGAAAATATTATATCCAGGCCATTCTTCTGTTAGGGCCATCCCCAGCTTTATTCAGTTGCAAAGATGCAAGGTAATTGTTAAAAACTGAAATTTTACAATCCCAGCCAACAGTGTAAAAGTTGTTCCTAGTTTCTCACATCCTCTCCAGCACCTGTTGTTGCGCGACTTTTTAATGATGCCCCATGCGTAACTGGTGCTGAGATGCGTATCTCATTGTGGTTTTATTTTGCATTTCTCTGATGGGCCAGGATGAGACATTTTTCATGTGTCTGTTTGGCGCTGTCATGAATGTCCTTCTTGGAGAAATTTTCTGGTTCATAATCCTTGCCCACTTTTTGATGGCGTTGTTTGTTGTGTGTCTCTGGTAAAGTTGTGGTGGAGTTCTTGTGTAGATTCTGGATATTAAGCCCTTTGCAGAGGAGTAGCTGCCCAAAGTTTCTCCCTTTTGTAGGTGCCCCTTTATTCACTCTGATGATAGTTTCTTTTTCTGTGCAGAAGCCTCTTTGAGTTTTATCATATCCCATTTGGTCAATTTTGGGCTTTGGTGCCATGCTTTTGGGTGTTTTAGCATGAGAGTCCTTGCCATGCCTTATGTCCCTGCAATGGTACTACCTTAGGTTTTTTCTAGGCGCTTTTTATGGTATTAGGTCTACAGTTGTAGATCTCTAATCCTCTTGAATTAATTTGTATAGAGAGTAAGGAAAGGATCGCAAGGTTCAGCTTCGTACTGTTATGGCTAGCCAATTTTGCCCAGGCACCATTTATGAAGATAGGGGAACTCCGCTTTCCCCATTTCTTGTTTGCTCTCAGGTTTGTCCAAAGATCAGATGGCTGTAGATGTGGCGTATGTATTTCTGAGGACTCTGCTCTGTCCATGTCTATAGCTCTGTTTTGTACCAGCTACATGCTGTTTTGGTTCTGTTCGAACCATTATGGACAAACAGTATGCGCGACTTCGCTCAGGAGGATCTAGAACGTGATGTACCATATGACCAGCCCTCCCACTACTGGCCGTATATACCCAAGATTATAAGATCATGGCTGGCGTATAAAGACACATGCACACGCTTATGTTATTGCCGCGGCCAGCCTATTCACGAATACTGCAAAGACTTGGAAGTCACCCAGAGGTCCAGCTGACAGGACTGGATAGAAAATGTGGGCCACATAGTACCCATGCGACATATTGATGCAGGCCATAAAAAAGGATGAGTTGCGCCCTTTGTACGGACAGTGGAGTGCGCCAGCTGGTAGACCATCATTCTCAGCCAAAACGTATCCAAAGAGACAAGAAACCAAACACCGCAGTCTCACTCATAGGTGGAATCTGAAACAATGGATCACTTGGACTCGGGAGGGGAACGATCACACACCGGGGCCTATGTGCGGCGATTGGGACGGGGGGGTGGGAAGGGATTGGCCGATTGGATTATGGGATGAATAAATGATGACATTGTGATGGCGGTGCTGTGACGACGTTGATGGGCCTGCAGCACACCAACATGGGCACAAGTATGCAGATGTACAAACCTGCCGACGTTATGCAGCATGTACCCTAGAACTTAAAGTATAGATAAAAAAAAAAAAACTGAAATTTTAGAAAATTACACCTATTCTTCAGCATTTGTCTAACCAATTTGCTGAGGATGTATTTTCATGTGATCTCATCCTTTATAAGCAAATGTGAATACATAATGAAAGTGAATAACAGTTCTAATCTTACACTGGGTTCCTTGTATCAGTGCCACTGGCCATGAAAAGCCTGAGCTATTGAATGTGTAATATTAATATGCAAGGTAAGGGAGGCTCATGCTTCACTTGACATTAAGCCTCTACCTTTATTTGGGAAAATATTCCTTACTTGGTAGCATGGCATACCTCCCTTTCAAACAATATTTAGACAGGCGTTTTAACACAGAGAACACAGTGTCAACAAACAAGGGATCTGGGGTATGCAAAACAAAACTGAGGATTTCTCAATATTCCTTTCTTACATTTTAATCAAATGACTACATATATTTAGGTCTAATATGAGATGGTAAGTATAATGCTATTAGGATGAATGGGAATCCATGGTGATCACAGAGCCAGCACCCCAGCCTGAGGATGTCAGGACTACTTAACATAGAAGACTCATATAAGCTAGATCCTACACGATGAATAGCAGTTTTTCCAGCAGAGAAGAAAAGGAAAGTGTGGTGGACAGAATTTGAAGATGACTTCTATGACCTTGCCTTTGTATAATTCCCTCCAATTGAGAGTACGTGAAATCTGCAGATATTATGAAATATTACTCCTATGATCGCATTGTACCTATGGCAAAAGAAATTTTGCAGATGTAAGTAAGGTCTCTAATCAGTTGAGTTAATAAAAAGGTGGATATCTGGGTGGGCTTTATCTAATCAGTTGAACATTTAAAAGGGTCTGAGCCCTTCCTGAAGTCACAGAGATTGAAAGTGTGAGATGGGCTGTGGTGGGGACCATGTGTCAAGGACCTGAAAGTAGCCTCTGAGAGTTGAGTGCAGACCTTAGTCAACAGCTAGCAGTATCATGGGAACCTGGGTCCTACAGCTACAACAAGGGCGTTAATTCTGCTGAGCATCTGAAACTGCTTGGAAACAGATCTTTCCCTAGTCAAGTCTCCAGCTGACTCTGACACTTTGACTTCAGCCTTGTGGAATACCAATCAGAGAACCCAACTCTGCCTGGCCTGGACTTCTAATCTACATAAAATAAATGGATGTTGTTTTAGTCACTTAGCCATTGAGTGTTTTTTTTTTTTTTAAGATTCTACAGCAATAGAAAACTAAAACTCAAGAGAATTCTACAGAGAAGTAATAGCATGGACTACCTTGTAGGTGAGAAGGTACACGAGGAATGTGGGATGGCTAATGTCCCTTGCCACCAGTCAGACATCTCATGTTGAGGAATGACAGGAGATGAGATGAAAATTCAAGTTAGAACTACATTGTGAAAGGCCTGTAAGAAGGAGCATGACTGGCTGACGCCTGTAATTCCAGCACTTTGGGAGGCCGAGGCGGGTGGATCATGAGGTCAGAAGATCGAGACCATCCTGGATAACATGGTGAAACTCAGTCTCTACTAAAAAATACAAAAAAAAAAAAAAAATTACCTGGGCGTGGTGGTGGGTGCCTGTAGTCCCAGCTACTCGGGAGGCTGAGGCAGGAGAATGACATGAACCTGGGAGGCAAAGCTTGCAGTGAGCCGAGATTGCGCCAGTGCACTCCAGCCTGGGCTACAGAGCAAGACTCTGTCTCAAAAAGAAGGAGCGTGACCAGATTTTAAGCAAAGAAGAAAAATAATTAGATCTACATTTAGAAAATAAGGGGTAGAAAATAATTGAATTGGAGGAAGATAGTGTGGAATACAGGGAACCCAATAAGAAAGCTATGGTAATAATCAAGGCAGGAAGTGCTGAAGGCTTAAAGTCAGGCAGAGCTATAAAAATGAGAAAGAAAGGGTACCTTCAAGGGACATTTTAGTGACCAACCTGAATTTTTGTTTTCAGCGTTATTTTGAATTCCTCTGAAAAACATAATAGAGCTGTAGATCTTCTAGCTGGCGATGAAACCTCAAGGAATCATCTGCTGATGTAAATAACTCATCATAAACTGAGAAAACATCAAGTCGCTCAAATGAAAACAAGTAGGTATAAGGAAAATTACATAAGCTATAGCATAAACTATATGTGTGTGTGTGTGTGTGTGTGTATATATATAGAGAGAGAGAGAGAGGGAGAGTCTCACTCTGTCCACCAGGCTGGAGTGCAGTGGTATGATCTCGGCTCACTGCAACCTCTGCCTCTCCCTGGTTCAAGCAGTTCTCCTGACTCAGCCTCCCGAGTAACTGGGGCTACAGACACATACCACCACACCTGGCTAATGCGAGCAATAACAAGCATTTTCATTCTTAACTCTCTGCTATATTTAAATTGAGTGTATAGAGTCTACTGTATATTTTTAATCAAACAAGAAAACATCTCACCTTTTAACATGGAATCATTTGCCAGCTTTTATTCAATTCTAACAGCTTTACAAAACGGACTCAGATTCAAAATTAAAGCACTATGTTCAGTTTTTTTTTTTTTTTTTTTTTTTTTTTTTTTTTTTTTTTAATTAACTCGGAGTTGAGATTTAATTGTGCCCAGGGCCTTAACAACACTGCTGTGCTTATTGGCATCATCCCTAGAATCCAGATGCTGCATATACACATCATGATAACTCTTACTGTTATGACTTCCTGCAGCATTTTCCTTTCTTATACCTAATCTTTTAAAAAGCCAAGCTTCATTATTTTAGGTCCTTACCTAGATGAAACATTTGCTTTTGCACTTAAGTGCTGTCAGAAACACTATGGTTGGAACACAGCAGGGTAACCTATGTTACGGGGCTCCTTCCAGGCTTCCTTTGAAGTCACTAGGAGCAAGGTGCGAAGAAGGGACACTCTCTATTGGGAAGGGAGTGATAAGGATCAACATCCTATACTAGGGTGAAAATATGGTCACTTCCGAAAATAATATGTCTTTGGTTTCCATTTATATTCAATGTTTGTAAGGATCCTGGAGAAATAGCACAGGAGCTGTGCTTCGGTTCCCTGATGAATTGAGCATTTGTTGCCCTGGAGAAAGAATCCAGCCTGTGGGGGTGTCAGTGGCTGCTGAATGAAGACCAGAAAGGATGAAGAATTGCAGATCGAGCCCTAGCCCCAGTTGGATGTGATTTCAACGAAGTGTGGTATTATTTTTCCTTTTTGTTTAATGGCCTCATGTTTTTCTTCCCTGTTAGGATGTGGGGCAGAGCACGTTCAACCCAGGCCTGCGCTCTCAGGATGCCTGAGAAGGACGCAGCAGGCACCCTACTCTAGATAGGTGGCATTTTCCTGGGGCTCCCCAAGAGCCAGTTGTGTTGTTTGTGGTTTTTCCAGGTGTTGCTAAGAAATTTCTCATTGAAACTCTCTAGAAACTTTAGAAAAGCTTCTTTTTGGTGGATCATGCTATTCCTGGGGATGACTACAGGATTTATAAGAGGAATCAACATTTTGGACCAGGTTCCAATATGAAGCAACACAATCAGCTATAATCTGGCCTAACTCTAACAGAATATTACATCACCATTAACTTGGGAATTTCGTGTTTACATGTTTGGGCTTAATCATATTTAACCCCATCTATTTGGCCACACATGGGAAAAGCTCCCATTCACTTCCCTACAAGTGCAGTCTGCAAAAGGAGCTGTGTTCAACGTCCGTGTTGCCTTTGAGTCCACGTGCCTTTAAGGCAATTACAACATCTTTCCCCAGTTCTGACCTTAGCACTGAGACAGTTCTGCCAAGATCCCACAAGTTATAGTCCCCTGGGCTTCTTGCTGAGATCCTGTAAAGTCATTCCCCTGGCACAGCTACAGAAAGAGCCACACAGCCACACCCAGGACACAGCAGGCCCAGAGTATTCCCTCTCTGCCCATTGTCCCAAGCCATCAAAAGAGAACACATGAAATCTAGCATCCTCAAAGAGAGGAATAAGGGAGGAGAACCATGGCACAAATGGGCAATGTTCTGTTCATCCATTAATGTCCCACATTGTGTCATCTTTTGGAAGCCTTATTCACTCCTCCCTCACCCCCACCCTCTGTTTGTTGACATATAGTTTTATGATTTCCTGTGTCACAGAACTTACTACACTGCATTGTGCTTACACATCTTTCTCCTCCACTGGACTTTCATCTTCTTGAAGACAGTGATTGTCCTCATTTATCTAATCAAGCCACATTAACTGAGTGCCTGCTGTATACCAGAAATTTTTCTAGGTATTGGAGGCACAGTTGTGAATAAGGCAGGCAGGGTATCCACTCTAGAAGAACTCAATTCTGGTGAGGAAGAAAAATATATAAGCATTTTTTTCTAAATAAATTTATATTCCCAGATTCTAACACAATGCTGATCATATAGTCAGAGTATAAATATATATATTAATTTTTAAATAAGTGAATGAACTTATAATACAAGATGTTTACAAGATAAGGTGCCTTTTAAGTATGGACTAAGTGCTTTCAATTTTTTTTCTGCAATACTATATGGAAGTATTAGCCTCTTCACACCTCTCTGCAGGCTACTGGAGGACCCACTAAACTGGTTCATAGAAGCGTCACAAGGTTTAGGACAATCCACAGGGATGGCTGTGGTGCTTACCTTTCACCCTGCCCAGTAGGTATATCTGAGAGGGTTGTATGCCCCTATGACCAGGCTGAAGCAAGTGGCATATGAGTGTCACCATGAATGACATGGGAATGACAAAGCCCACAGGGAAGCCCCATCTGTCACTCTTTCACCTTGCTGGGTTTCTAACATTCAAGATCTGAGTCCCAACAGAATGTTTCCATATTCTGTATGCCAGCCCACCTAACAGAACTTGAGGTTCTGCATTAATTGAGTCCTTTCATTAGGCATGATTCATCTTACAACCTTTCAGAATCCACATGCCATCACTTCCTGTCACAGTGGATATGTACATGCTACCAGTGTCTTCTTTTGAAATCTGCCTCTTGCTTTCTCCAAGTGACCCACGTGGGGCTGTTAATAGCTATATGGCTTCCTTGTCACAGGTTTGGTGGGCGTGGAGGGGATGCTGACTTAAGAAGTCTTTTTCAGGACTCTCGTAGCCTATGAGCCAGGTCAACCAGACCCATCTCTGACTTCTGAATTTACTCCATGCTTTCCTCTCTCCACTTTTTTGTTTCAATGTTTCCTTTTCAGGGAATACTCACTCCCTTCACTCCACTGCATGCAGTCCCTTATGCAGCAGAGAGGAATAATTACTACTTTCATGCTTGTACATGAGTGGGGAAGTCACGTGCACACACCAAGCAAAATAATGGGTTGATGACTGTCTTTAGGAACAGGGAATACTTACCTCGGTGGTAGTTGATTCTTTGTATAGCAAAAGAGCTTACCAGGTTGTTCTGTTAAAAGTTGAGGCCACTAGCCAGGCCCGGTGGTTCACGCCTGTAATCCCAGCACTTTGGGAGGCTGAAGCAGGTGGATCACCTGAGGTCAGAAGTTTGAGACCAGCCTGGCCAACATGGCGAAACCCTGTCTCTACTAGAAATACAAAATTAGCAGAACATGGTGTCGTGCACCCGTAATCTCAGCTACTCAGGAGGCTAAGGCAAGAGGATCGCTTGAACTTGGGAGGTGAAGGTTGCAGTGAGCCAAGATTGTGCCAGTGCACTCCAGCCTGGGTGACAGAGAGAGACTCCATCTCAAAAAAAAAATTGAGGCCACTGAGTCTGGTCTGGGAGGAGAGTATTAAAAATATGAGAAACCAAATTGTTTTGCATTTAAAATGGGATACAAATCTAGGACTTAGCTGCTGAGAAGTAGAGAAAAGAAGTTGAGTCCAAGGGAAGAAGTTTCTCAAAGACAAGAGAAAGATGTAGCAGGAATGCCTAGTTCTTCACCAACATTTATTCTCACCTTCCTTTGTAATAAAGGAGATTGGGATAAACAAGTGGCCACCTGTGTTGGTACTACATTTCCCAGACTCCTTGAGGTTAGTTTGGTCTTATGACTGAATTCTTGCCCAGGGAATGTGAGCAAAAGTAGGGTGCGCCACTTCTAAGCCAGAGCCATAGACAGTAGGCATTATCTTCCCCTTTTATGCTGGATGTAACCACTGGGGTGTGCCAGCCTTGGCCATGTAAACAATACAAGTCCCAGAGACCAGCAAAGCAACAACTCACTAACAGCCAGGTCCCTGAATGATTATATAGAGCAGAGCCAAAACCTAGCCTGGAAACCTTAATTCAGACTGCTGTGTGAAAAAGAAAGTTTTTTAGTTCTTTGAGTCATAACATCAGGAGATGTTTTATTGTTTATTACATCAGCCTTCTCTTACTCTAACTGTGGCCCCAGATTAATGACCAGTGGTATCCTAAATAGAAAAGCTAGTAAGATATCTCCTGTGGCTGAGAGGACCACAGAAATTGGATGAGGGATATATTTATTAGTCCATTCTCGCACGGATATAAAGAAATACCCAAAACTGGGTAATTCATAAAGAAAAGAGGTTTAATTGGCTCATGGTTCTGCTGGTTGTATAGGCTTCTGCCTCTGCAAGGCCTCGGGAAACTTATAATCATGGCAGAGGCTAAGGGGAAGTAAGCACGTCTTTGCATGGCCAGGAGGAGAGAAGGGGTAAGGGGGAGGTGCTACACACTATTAAAGAAGCAGATCTCAGAGAACTCTTCACAAGAAGAGCAAGGGGGAAGTCCACCCCCATGATTCAATCACTTCTCACCAGGCCCCTCCTTCAATGCTGGAAATTACAATTCGGCATGAGATTTGGGTGGGGACGTAGAACCAAACCATATCAATATATGGTATAAAATCTAAGATGTTGCCACTTCTGTGCCATGTTGCAACTCTTCTTGATGATCCTAAAATCTGAATGTTGAACAGCTTTATATCAGCGGTCTCTTCAGAAACTGAGAACCACATTGATATAGGGCTGGAAAAAAAAATTCCTTGAGAAGATGAGACACAGAAGAGACTGAGAACTCAGTGGAAGCGAGACATTATAGGTAATGGTGATCAAAGGACACATAGACCCTTAAAGACCTCTGAGGTACGCTGAGGTAGGGTGCTAGACCTTGTACTGTATGCAAGATGGGGATTCAAGCCCGTTTTCTTAAATACTTGAAAAATAGCCTCAGAATGTTGGGAGATGAGATCAGACAGATGATAGACACTTAAGTTACATCCTTCCCTGTCGTTTAAATCCTCCTTGCATTTCAGCATTCAATTCAAATACCACTTCCTTCATAAAATGGTACAAAATGTGGCATCTGGACTCTTGGATCATCATGAAAGGGGATACTTTAGGGTTTTCTACCAAGTTCTATGGACAGGAGGCCTGTTTTCTAATGGACAGCCCTACACAGCAAATACGGCATTCAGCTTTACATCATTATAAATTAAAAATGCAATGTATAAAAAGAGTCTTTTGCTAAGGATAGGTCGGTTTATGAAGTACCATCATGGTCTATCATCAGAAGTTCTCAAAATGGCCATATCTTTATCTTATTATTTTCTCTCAGTAGAAATTTGAACTTCCATTATACCAGTGGGTATGATAAGTACCTCCCATCTGAGGGTGTACTAGCCTAAATCAATGTCAGAATGATGACCTCAAATTCCTAGAGCCTCTACCATAGATGTGAAATTCTAAATACAAAGTTTCTGGGTTTTTTCCCCCTTTCAGGAAAGAACTACCATTTCACTTTCTTCAGCAGTGGAATAAGTGGCTCAACACAGCAACTACGATGAAAACTCAATTTCCAAATACATTCCATGGTTTATTTGTGGAGGGAAATGTTCTTTACCTTTTGAACTTTCAGATAGCTGGCAAAAGTAAATGGGCAAGGCTTTTTTTTGTTGTTGTTAATTAAACAGGAAAAAATATCACACCCTGGCTTGGCTAGTAACCAAAGTCAGGGGTTTCTGAAGAATCACTTCACAGATGGGAGGCTGGGTGACAGATACAAAGACAGGCATAGTGCTCATAAAGGTGACACTCTCGGTATCTTCCTAGAAACCAGCAGAAGCCAGGACTTCTGGAAGGGAGTGATGAAGAGGAGTGTAAACGATTCATTTACTCTGTGTATCATAACCTTACACCTTATTGACTATAAATCAGAATCGTTTGAAAAATCACCACATCCTTTTTCTGTCTGGGCCTGTGAAATTACTTCCTTTAATCCAGCAGAGAGATGCCTGTGGTTTCAGAGCTCTGGGATGTTCCATTCCATGTGCCACATGCATGTGGTTAGTTAATGACCTGGGTGTCTACTGAGGTTTGTGACCACGGATTGTTACAAAGCTCTACCTGACTCCATTCTTCTCCTGGAGAAGATGAGAACATTCTTACCATATTAGTCATGCCTAGCCCCCACTTTTTTTGAATACACAGGAAATATTTCTCTCCAACAGCACATAATTTGGCCAATAGCGGCTTCCTAGGTTCGGAGCAATTTCACCACCTATCATGAGTTCTCCAAGATAAAGTTTGTAGTAACACAATTTTAGCAGTGGAAATGTCACCAAGTTGCATAAACTCAAGACATGCTTTGGCATTCAGTCCCTCTGCAAATATTTATTGAACAGAGTTCATTGGGGTCAATAGGATGAACTGGATAGCAGTTATTTCTCCTCCCTAGAATTTCCCCATGACACACACCAAGTCACACAGGCACTATTTTGTTCTTAAAGGAGTATTTTAATATTGAATTATGGGCAGCAGTGCAAGCAGAACCACTCTTCTTATGTTAAAGAGATGAAGATTAGAACGGCCACAAAGTTGGACATGAGATCCAGATGCCTGCTATTTGGGGGCTGAAATGTACCCTCTTGGCATCAGGACAAACAACTGCCGAAGCCAAGCTCCCAGTGCTAATGAATTTGCAAACAAGATCGTGTGCAGTCCTCCTAATTAATATTTTGTCATTTGGAACCTGACTATAGCCTGCCAGGCAGGAAATCCAAGTCTGAAGTCGTCTGCATAATTCAAAAAAGCCAGTTAAAAAAACAGAAGGTAGAGGAAAGAGTTGTCATAGTCTACACAAAGCCAGTCAGTTTGTTACTGGGTAAAAATTGGTGAGTCATATGTGATGGTCAGTTTTAGGTGTCAACGTGGCCAGGCTATGGTACCCAGTTATTTAGGCAAACACTCATCGAGGTGATGCTATAAAGGTATTTGGTAGATGTGATGCTGTAAAGTTATTTGGTAGTCATCTACACTCAAGTTGACTTTATGTGAATGAAATTATCCTGGATTTTCTGGGTGGAACTGATCCAGTCAATTGAAAGCCTTAAGAACAGCACTGAAGTCTCTCTGAAGAAGAAGTTCTACCTGTGGACTGGAGCATCAGCTCCTGCTCAGGAGTTTCAAGCTTGCTCTATGGATTTAGAACTTGGAAATTTGTTTTGTTCACTATTGTATCCCTAGTACAGGCCCAATAGGCAATCCATTAATATCTGTTGAATGGATGAATACATGAGCTTAATTCCATGGTAAAGTCAGCCAAGTATGTGAGTTAGTATTATTTAGATCAAACAGTTGACTTCCTAAATTTTAATTTTCTGTCAGGTTCCCCCTCACTTCCCCCCTCAACACACAGATACTCTCTCAAATATACTCACTTGTGAGCAAACCTTGTTCAGTCTTTCTCCCCCTCCACTTTTCTGCACAGTGGACATATTGGTCACATTTTCTCTATTGAGAACCTCTCTTCTTTCATAATTCTGTGCTGCTCATCCAGCAAACTCCATCTCTACAGTTACCTTTTCTATGAATTATTCCAAGATTTCCTTAATAGAAGTTGTCTTGGTATCTCCTGAAAGCCTCAAAGCATGTGTCATCTCTGCTCTTCATGTGAACACGTAGCATTGGTTGCCTCCTTCTACAACTACATATCTAACAGATTGGTGCAAAAGTAATTGCAGCTTTTGCATTAAAAGTAGTGGCAAAACTGTAATGACTTTTGCACCAACCTAATAAATGCCAATGCATTCTGAGAAGATAATCTGTGCCTTATGCATTCCTGACTCCCTGCAGCAGCTGGCACGGTGCTCCATAATGGCAGATTTCTAATTCATATTTGTTGGAGAAATTAGTAGATATATATCCTTAGTTACCTGCTTTTTCAATGAAATGAAGGAAGAAGAGTAAAAAGAATCAAAATGCTGAAAAAACTGAGAAACAGAGAGAGGAGAACAAAGCAACAAGGCTTTCATACTATGACCTGTTCAGCCTCATCTCCTTAGCCTATCACCTCATGTACCAGAGTGAGGGCACAGCAAGGAATAAGATCCAATGTCTTTTTAGATAAATGGGGTTTCCATTCTAAGAAAGTATTCTGTTTTTGTGTCTAAAAGTTATAAATGGGAAGAAATAGGAAAGAAAGAACCAAATTTGCTTTCACTTTTCTTATCCATACTTGTTTTGCATCATAGCATTTATCACCATCTATGGTATATTTATCGGTACATTGTCTTTCCTACTGGAATATAAGATCTTTGGAAGTGAAGATTTAGTATACGCCTAGAACAATATCTAGAATAAATAAGTGCTCAGTAGATATTTTGAATGAATGAATAAAACTCTTTAATCAAAGCAGTTAGTCATATCAGTGTTTGTTTTGCCAAATTTGTTGACTTTCTCAAAAGGGGTTAATATTCTCCAATAAGTCTGATTAAAAACTATTATTCAGTCGCAACCCATTTTTCTAAGTATACAGTCAAACCCCTTAGATACTTCAGTTGCAGGGCCATGAGGCAGGATCATACTGACTCCTACATGCATAGACACAGATGTAGTGTCTTCCATATTTTCAGACTGTGACCAACTAGTCCTAGGAAAATTTTTTAAAGTTTTTTTGTTTTGGAAAGCAATTAGCAAAATAACTTTAAGCCAAATTCTGGAGATGGATTGTGCTTGAAGGTTGCATAATGTGAAAGTACTTAATGCCACTGAACTGTGCACTTAAAAATGACTAGAATGGTACATTTTAATAATGTATATTTTACTGCCATTAAAAAAATTAAAAATTAAATAAATTTAAGCCCATTTGTATTATGACTTGAGCTGTTTTTCTCCTGTGTAAAGTAACTAGCTAAAATTCAGACAGTAAGATTCTCTCATCAAAGTGAGCAAGAAGCAAATCTCCCTTGCTTCCCTCTCCCTATGCTGGAATTCATGTGCCTTTCCCCAGTTTGACCCCAGCCTGAGATATAGACATGTTATTGAACAATGACTTGAATTTTCAAAACAACATAATAAGATTGTACAATTACAGACCCTATATTGCACCCATTTATTTTCCAAAGCCTCTTGAACAGAGTACTGCTTCATATCATGTTTATGTTCAATAACACAAGTGTATAGTAGACTTTGAAGCAGTCCATAATTTTATACTGAAGGCTGCCATCTGAGGGAATCTCAGCATTCTTCTACTGTTATTTATTAGTTCCCACATTTATTGCTTTTTGAAAACTCAGAAATAATGGTGAAATTTAAAAGAGCTTAATTAAACTTCAGATGTGTGGTTCTGATAAGCCTGGCACAGAGCCATGGCATTCCAAGATTCTCAAATAGCATAATCTAATTAATTTTTTTTCTAGAACACAGAGGTCATAAACACAGAGTAATCTGAAACACTTAGTGTCCTGCCAGCTGGCATCTTCTCGTTTCCAGTTTCCCCGCACTGTAATTTTGCTGCCATTTGTGAAAAACTGTGGATTTCTCCACTTTGGTAGATTGTATTAAGTTACATCCTATTCAGTTGAGGTATTTTTTAATGAACTAATTACATGTTAGTTAATAACAGAACATTGCTTCAACAGTCAACTGTTGAATATCACTTTTAAAGAAATTACTTCAATCTTACAGTAGGAATGTCTGGGAACAGGATTGACCCATGAAAATAGCATGATTGCTAGCAGTGAATTATTGAGTTACGAATGCATGTATGAGTACTGGATATCATTATTATTAGCAATAACAGCATCAACAACAAAGACATCTATGAAATTCAAATTTTAGTTTTTCCTGCCAAAATAATGTTTTCCATTAATGTTGTCCATGCTTCATTTTAATCAGTGCATAATAACTGAAAGACAGTGAGACATACTAGGCGGGCCCATTGCAAGACTCCAATCCAATGTTCTGGCTATAAGGGTGATAGAGGTGATTGCCCTCTACGCTGTTCACTTTTAAAGTTTGCTCCTAATTCTTCCACATCTAATTCTAGATCTGATGAATAACCATCTCTTCACTGTGTTCAGATGAGTGATGATTTCGTAGACACTGATCCTCTCCCCTTTATGGCCACATTGATCTTTCTCGATGTGCTGGTTCTGGACTTGTTTGTCTTCAGATCCATTTCTCACCCTCCCCTACTCTGCTTTGCTTTGCAGAGCCGGGTTTCCCAGGCTCCTACATCACTGGCTTTTCCCTGGACTCATCCTATGAGAAACACTGGTAGGAAGTTGCAGGGTAGAAGAAATGGAAGGAAGGCCAGGCCACTTCTCTTCCCGCCTCTCATGACTTCTTTGGACAGCACCTGTGTCTCTCCCACCCGCCTAGTAGGCCCTCCCATACTTCATATGTCCAGCTCAGAGGTGGTAGCGTCTTCCTGCCACTGCTAATTTCTGAGTTGTTTCATTGTCCCATTAGGTTTCCTAGCTCTTCTACCACCAGTGTAGCCAATTCCCTGCATTAAAGTCCTACTGTTCTAGATATTCAATGGCTTTTATTTCCTGGCAGACTATGACTGAGATTTCAGACTAAAAATCAATCTCTTAAGGCTATATCCATTTTTCTTTCATTTCAGATGCTTATTTATCATTTCTTGGTTACATATTTTGATGTAGAATTGCATAGAATATTTTCTTCCTCTTTTAAAGAACACTTTGGATTTAGGAGGAGAGAGAAAAGTATAATGGGTAGATGAGCAGCTATTAATAAGGTACTATAATTTCTGCCTAACTTTCTATACTGGGGTTCACTGTTCCCACACAGCAGGGCACACATTTTTGTTGAGGTCACATACACCCAGGGACATGATGTCATCTTGCACATTGTGTTACAAACAGGTTTAATAATGCATTGTTGCGTCTTAAACCCTGCAATGGAATGCTCTGCTCCTGCAGCCAAACTCAGGATCCATCTGGTAGACCTGTTAGTCAACGACCCCAAGAGCTCAGCACATTTCTCCCTGTTGAGATAGAACAGAAATGACTCTTACAGACTTAAGGCTCAGTTTTAAAACACAGCCATGATGTCATCAGTGTCGTGAGGTTTTCTCTTTGTGTCCCTTCTTTCTCTACCTTTTTTTCTTTCTTTCTCCTCCTCCTCCTCATTCCTCTGATTCTCAACCCTTACCTGAGATCAAGTAGCTTAAAGATATTACATATATACGCTAAAAAATATTGGCATTTTTTGTAGACCAAGCAATTTGAAACTTTGTCTATCGCTGTCCACCTGAGTGCTTAGCAGTTACAGAGAAGGATGCATCATTGAGACAACTTGGTCCATTGTGGGATACACACGAGTTTTAAAGTGCCAAAATATACTCTTATTAAGTCTCATTAATTGCTGGTCACCATTTTTCCAATCTAAAAACTATATTGTTCTTGCTCCTGCCAACAATGTCTTAGCCATGGTCAACATTTCCTGAATTCTCCATAAAAGTGCTCACATCTCTTTTGCTGCTTGTGTTTTTCTTCCTCACTGGTTTCACTGAAAAATCTGACACTGTTCAAAGTCCTTCACAAATGTTACTTTCTCTGAAAGTATCCCAGATCCTCCAGGGAAAGAAAGTAGAACAATCACATGCATACAACTGACCCTAAATCAATAGTGTATAGCTAGATGTATGTCATCTTAATGGAAAAGAAGCACAAGAGAGAAGAAACAAATTTGGGACGTAGGAAGAAGATGAATTTGTGGTAAATGACTTAGATACCCAAGGAATGGAATGACTAAGTAAGCAGTAGGGAAAACTAAAAATCAGCCCAGATTTATGCACATGATCCCCAAAGGCACAACATTTGGTCTTATCAGGTACCTTAAGAAGTGAGAGGGAAGAAGAGTAGATAAAGAAGGTTAATTCAAAGTACTTTTTAAAGAAATGGACAGTTCGTCAGTTCCCTAGTTCACTATGCCAGGCTGTCCTTCCCCAGTTTATTGTCTAAAACGTGTGAAACACCAGGCCTCAAGCGGCAGCAGGCATATTTGATAGTGTGAGTGTCTTAATGAAAAAAGTCATTTTATGCATACTGAAAGTAAACACCCCTAGCTCTCTGTGTCCACTTTGCTCCCAGAGCATTAGCTGCCAGGAAAGAAGTAAAAAAAAAATCTTCCACGGGAAATATTTCTTTGCCAAAAGAAAGATATAAAGGTATTGACGGCAGAGATTTCCTGTTAAAATTGTCCAGCCGAATCACTCTATAGTGAAATTGACAATTTACAGTCCCCATTCATGCACTCAGAACATTAAATCAGCTTAAGAGTGACTTGCCCTTAAGTATAAAATTTGCCAGACCTTTGAGGAAAGCTTCCAAAGTGGTATATATAGAATAGAAAAGAAACCTTTTCCCCTTGTGCACACGCATCACACAAAACAACTTGGTTGAGACAAAAATTTGTAGAGAGAAGAAAACTTCAGAAACTCCAGAAGCTTTTATTAATATCATCAGGGAGATAAAAATTAATGTAATCATGTAATAAGAACCAGAGATTTTGTTTGAACAAAAGAAGCAAAAGAGAAAGGAAGAAGTTGTAAATAGAAGACAAAGATATGAACGTAAGAGGAGCCATACAAGTGGTTTAAAATTCAAAAAGCAAGAGGTCTAAAAGGAAATGAGAAAAATAAAGCATCAGTGAAATTATTCGAGAAAAATTTCTGTAATGGAAAGATAGATTGAAACAGCTTACCAACTACCTAGAAAAATAAATAAAAGTAGACTCATACTGAGGCAACTCATTGTGCAATTTCAACAAAGAGACGATGCTGAAAGTTTCCAAAGATGAAAAAACAGTTAGGTCACATATGAAGGACTGGGAATCAGAAAGACTCTGGACTTCTCAGCAACTCTGAAAAGAAGAAATAAATAAAACAACACCTTCAAAATTCTGAAGGAAAATTATTTTCGATCTAGATGTACGAACCCTGACAAACTATCAATTAAGTGTGAGGGTAAAATAAAGAGATTGTCAGATCTACAAATATCTGAAAATTAATCTCTCCATTTTCTCTTTCAGAAAACTACTGGATCTTGTGGTCATTTGAAGAAGATGGGTCACTAAAAGAAGATGTGAGATGCAAGCACTAGGGAACCAAAGACCAGACAAAGGCAAAAGGAACCCTCAGGTTGTCTGTGCAAAGAGACCCCAAGATAGAGCTATGTCCCAGGCAAGGAACAACCAGAAGTTTGAGCAGCTCAGAAGACTTTGGGAGAAAACCTGGAAGATGAAATTAAGTGGCAATCTAATGATCCTGAATTTTTAAAGAAAAGATTGAGACAATTAATATAGCACTTTGGGTTGAATTAGTAATAAGTACATACATAATAAAGTAAATTTAAAGATAAAAATACATTAATTGTAGGGAAAATACAAAGATGTACAGGAAAGGAAAAGTAACCATATTTTATATGACTCAGCTGGGAACACAGTTTTCATAGCCACAGTAACAGAATATTAGCTTTAACCAAAAACACCACATTATTATATTGGGAGGATGAAGAATGAAAGGATACATGTATATGGAGAAAAAATGGCCCTAAATCGTCATCTTCCATAAGGGAAAGTCAATAGATAAAGCCTAAAACTGGAAAATTAACAAATAGCAATATAACGATGCCATGTAGAGACATGGAAATGAATAGTACGATAACCAGCTAAAAAGGTGACAATGACTGTGCTGGAGAAAGAGACACTGTAGAACAAGAGCTGCAAAATGCTAGGTTTTTAAAAAAATTTTATAAATCTTACAGAATTGTTTGATTTTATATGATGTATAACATTGCTCCAAGAAAACCACCATGAGGCAAATTTAATTGTTCATTCCTCTTTCACCATAGTACATTGTTCAATTAGGGGCCCACCTATCATGCCTGGATAAGGCTGCCTGGTGTCTATCTCCTAAAAGATTGTGGGCTTGTTTAGGGCAAGTGTGTTTCCTTGCCTAGCATGATGCCTGACACAGAGTTGGCATTCAAAAAATACTTATGAAAAGATTGTTGTGGAATTCTTGGCCCTAATTCTACCATATGGCATTATGGAAATCAAGTCTAATTCCTCTTTCAAATGAAAAAGTTCAAATATTTTAATGCAGTTACCATACCTGCTCTTAAAGCTTCTCTTCACTAAAAATTCCCAATATGTCCATAATTTGTGGGTCATTTTAAAAGTCCACTCACTATCTTGGCATAGACTTCCAGCTAGTTCTGATTAGTCTTCATCTCTTACAAGTACTCAAGAAAATATTTAAATGTGTGGTCTGACCTGCGCAGAACAAGTGGACCTCCCACCTCCCTAAATCTAAATACTCTGTCTTCTGATACAACCTGAAATCATGTTACATTTTCTGTAAACCATATTTCCTTGTTATCACATATTTAGCTTATAGTCACCTATAAATCCTCAAGTCTTTTTCTAATTGCTTTCTGGCAAGCCTCCTTTCTGCCATTTTCTATGTGTACAGTTGATTCTAAGGTTCAGACATAAGACTATATTTTTCCTCTTTATATAATTTTAGACCATCATGCCAATTCATAGAGAACCTTGTTCTTATTAAGATCTTGTGAATTCATATAATAATCCTTCCCAACTTCCCATGACCTGCCAATTTGATTTTCACACCTTTATAAGCTAACTCAAGTCATTAGTAAATATTTTAACCAGGTTAAAGAGGAGGATTGAGGCCCTTGGCACAACATTAAAGACTTACCATTGGGTTGGCAGCCTCTGTTAATGAGAATTCCCAAGACTGACCATTCAACCAGTTACAAAGTCCCCTAACTCTTTACGCCATTCAGATAATAAGTATTCACTTTGGCTATAAAGAAATCGTGAAAATCCTTGTCAAATACCTCTACCAAGTAACAACAACTATAACAAAAACAATTTATTGGGTATGTGCCGGGCATATACAAATAATGTCGATTTACGTGTTAAAGCTCATTAAGCCATTACAACAACTCTTATATTGTATTTCTCTGATGTGCCAAATTAGTAATATTATCTTTTTGCTATGTGTATTTGTCAAATGGTCTAAGTAAACAAGTATTGTGTCTTTCTACCTTCTCTTGGAGAGAAGCTGTTAAATATTCCCATAAAATCTTGTAATTAAGAAACAATTGTAGTATTTTTCACACAAGGCTTCCTAAATTAATTTATTATATAACTTTTCTCAAGGATCACATGTTATTCAAAAGAATACAGTTGGGAAACATACTGATCCTTTTCCAGCTTTTCCAGACGTTTTCACAGACTTTCTGTGTACCTCATTTCTTCAGGGCTTTGGCTGTAGCTGTTTTATTCCATCGGAATGCCTCTATCTCTTCCCACCTTCATGGGTCTATAAACTCTACCCATTCTTTCTAACTTAAGTGTCATATTCTAAAAAGATCATGATTATCTTCAAAAGAGGAATTTCTTTTTCATATGAAAAAAAGTCTAGATTTTGATATCTTCCATGAGGTGCTGTCACACAGAACCTCACATATTGTTTCTGTCACAGAAGTCCCTCTGCGAGATTCAGAGCTCTTTTAAGTCAAAGACTGCCTCTTATTCCTATTTTTTATTCAGAGTTTTGCCTATTATAATAACATATTTATAGTCGATGTTTAATACAATCTGTGGATTAGTCCAGAACTTAAATCTACTGACACCTACGGCTGTCACTGTGGTTGCTCTGTAGGAGGTCTTGTTGGGGATAAAATGGAATTTTGTACTTCCTAATACATCCATGCACATACAGAGTCCTGACTGGGAGAAATTACATATCTGAGGAGCAATCCATCCCAGTAGGATGTTAACCTTCTCAACTTCTGAATCTAGAAGTAGACTTAGAGACTTGAATATTGGAGTCTGAGAGCTGAAGATATGTTGCTCTCATCTGACAAAAAGAAACAAAAAACAAAAACCATTCAATTGGCAATGATAGAGAATATCACATAACCTTGAACATAAAACCAAGTGAGTCAAGACATTGAGGTGCTTGGTCTTTCAAGTTATTTGTTCACTTCAATGGATGAGCTGAGAGCTCTGGTCCCATGATTGCTCATAAACATTATTACAATCACTTCATGGAGATTATTTTGGCTACAAGAGTCACAAGCCCAGAGATGGAAGAGGAATCACATCCGTGAGCTATTTTAATAATAAATTGTTTGCTTGCCTTTCAGCTGAGATTGGTTGGATTTGGCCTCATTTTAGAATTAGCAAACATCTCAAACTTGTTTTCAAATGCTTTGATCTTCTATAACCAAAGTATGTTTAGCTAAGCACTACTCCCTTAATTTATAAAACCCATGCGTACTTTATAGGAAATGTTGCTCACATTGTTTTGACTCATTTACATGTTAAATCATCAAAATATTGTTTGGGAAGGGTGTTTTGATGTCCAAGACGATTTTTCAAGCATTTTATAGGCTGGTTTTCTTAAAAACAGGAAGCTACATCTTGCCAAGAATAAACAAACTGAAAGCTCAAGAGGCAGGAGGTTGTTGGAAAACTCCAAACCCACATGGTTGAATGGGTTCTAAACTTGGCAACACACCTTTCCCCATCTTTTTGTTTAATGTGGTTCCTTGTCTTCCTCCCAAAACCAAATCCCTAAAGCCACACTGGGATGCAGGATAAAAGCACAAACAGGAAGAGAAAATAAACAACAAATGGAGGGAAATTTTAACCCAGGGGCTTCCTTCAGAGAGGCAGTGACATCATGCACCAGGAAACTGAGGCACCACAGGTTAGTTTTTTCAAGGTCCCCATGCAAATTCAGGTCAAAACCAAGGAAAAAGAGGTAACTATTCTTGCTCACTGTCTTATCCCTTGACCCTCACCCATCACCCCTCCCAATTGCAGAAAACATACACAGTTTATACCCCTCATTCAAAAGATGAGCCTCTTCTAAATCTTACATCAGTTGTGAATCATCAAGCCATGCTGCTTCCAGAAGCCAGAAAGCACCTCAGCTTATGTTTTTGCCTCTGCCAAAGCAAAGGGCCCTGCCCAGTTTTGAGTCTGCTCAAGTCCTGAGAAAGTTTGCAATGGTGTGTGTGGGAGATGGCAGTGTGGGTGGGCAACACTGAACAACCCTGTACCATACCACAGGAAAAACGTTTTTGGCTCCACTCATCATCTTTTCCAAGCACTGGCGGATTCCTTTGCCTGGTGCTTTGGTTCCCAGAGGTAGGCATCTCTGAAATTTAGGTTCATTTCCAAATCTTCTGAACAAAATGCAAAGCACTCCCTGGCCTGCATTTCTGAGGCAGCTGATGCCAGGAACTTATCTGCATTTTTTCCCTTTTATATCCTAATTCTGAATTTAGTTTTGTTTTTACATTTGGCCCTAGAAGCCAAGGAAACGGGGAGGGCAGAATCTAACAAAAAAGCCATTTAGCCCAAGCTAACCCACATTAAAAAGAAATAATCATTTTGGTAAAGCTTTTAGATTCACATTGCATGGTATTTCTGAGTAATATGACCATGACGCTGAAAAACACTTAGTATTTTTCTTATCCTATCCTTTACTCCAAATCAAACTAAAACTAATTTTTTTAAAAAAACCATAAGACACGTAATTCATCTCCTCTCTCGAGTCGTCTCTGAGCCAGTCAAAAATTCCACGACATTTAAAATGATCAAATATGTATATGGAATTTTCATTGGAAATTTAAGGAACATGGTTATACTCAATTTAATTGCTAGAGCATGCTTTCCACCTGTTGCCACTTATGACAAACTCAATCCACCCCAGTACTAAAATTATTGGGTTATTTATACGCCACTTCTTGGGGAAACTAAAGAGTCAAGATAACAGCATGCGAATATATTTTGTTCTTTGTAGTTTTTCACAAACAAGGAATATATTCTCCTTTCTCTAAACGCATTTAAGAGCTAAGGACAAAACTAAATGCTGCACATGTATCAAAGAAAGTCTAAAGACTTTTTAAAGGCTACTAAAATGCCTCTGAAAAGGATAAAGTTTGTATTCCCTTCATCTTACTTTTCTTCCTTCCCTTTAAATGAGGCATAACCCTCTAAGTAAAGGGCATTTCTATATTGGAAAAGTAATAGCTTAACAGTTCACCAGGTATGTGCAGAGAGACAATTGCAGTCCAGGGAGTTTAGGCTAATAAAAAACTACAGTTTGGCAGAGTAGAAACAGACAAAGGCCATATACAGGGAGTAGAAACTACGCTGAAGGGTAAGTCATAATTTGTTGAATGGGGATCTATGTAGGAAGAGAATTCTGTGATTAGAACCCATCTAGACTAAAAACAAACAAATGAACAAATAAAACAATATGCAAAAACAAAAAAACAGGAAGATTGAACTTTAGCCACGGCAGAGCAAGATGGCCAAATAGGAACAGCTCTAGTCTCCAACTCCCAGCACCAGGGACACAGAAGATGGGTGATTTCTGCATTTTCAACTGAGGTACCTGGTTCATCTCACTAGGGAGTGCCGGACAATTGGTGCTGGTCAGCTGCTGCAGCCCAACCAACGAGAGCTGAAGCAGGGCGAGGCATCAGCTCACCTGGGAAGCACAAGGGGGAAGGGAATCCCTTTTCCTAGCCAGGGGAACTGAGACACACAACACCTGGAAAATTGTGTAACTTCCACCCTAATACTGCGCTTTACCAAGGGTCTTAGCAAATGGCACACCAGGAGATTATATCCCACACCTGGCCGGGAGGGTCCCACACCCGTGAAGCCTCCCTCATTGCTAGCACAGCAGTCTGCAATCTAACGGCAAGGCAGCAGCGAGGCTGGGGGAGGGGCGACCGCCATTGCTGAGGCTTAAGTAGGTAAACAAAGCCTCTGGGAAGCTCGAACTGGGTGGAGCCCACAGCAGCTCAAGGAGGCCTGTCTGTCTCTGTAGACTCCACTTCTGGGGACAGGGAACAGCTAAACAACAACAACAAAAAGCAGCAGAAACCTCTGCAAATGCAAACGACCCTGTCTGACAACTTTGAAGAGAGCAGTGGATCTCCCAACATGGAGGTTGAGGTCTGAGAATGGACAGACTGCCTGTTCAAGTGGGTCCCTGACCCCTGAGTAGCCTAACTGGGAGACATCCCCCACTAGGGGCAGACCAATGCCCCACACCTCACACGGCGGGGTACACCCCTGAGACAAAGCTTCCAAAGCAAGAATCAGACAGGTACACTTGCTGTTCAGCAATATTCTATCTTCTCCAGTGTCTGCTGCTGATACCCGGACAAATGGTCTGGAGTGGACCTCAAGCAATCTCCAACAGACCTACAGCTGAGGGTCCTGACTGTTAGAAGGAAAACTGACAAACAGGAAGGACACCCACACCAAAACCCCATCAGTACATCACCATCATCAAAGACCAGAGGCAGATAAAACCACAAAGATGGGGAAAAAGCAGGGCAAGAAAGCTGGAAATTCAAAAAATAAGAGCGCATCTCCCCCTCCAAAGAAATGCAGCTCATCGCCAGCAACTGATCAAAGCTGGACAGAGAATGACTTTGACGAGTTGAGAGAAGAAGGCTTCAGTCCATCAAACTTCTCAGAGCTAAAGGAGGAATTACGTACCCAGCGCAAAGAAACTAAAAATCTTGAAAAAAGGATGGAAGAATGGATAACTAGAATAATCAATGCAGAGAAGGCCATAAACGAACTGACAGAGATAAAAACCATGACACGAGAAATACGTGACAAATCCACAAGCTTCAGTAACC
>NW_016804690.1:6104105-6134244 GCF_001698545.2 Rhinopithecus bieti
AAAAAAAAAAAAAAAAAAAAAAGAAAGAAAAAGCAAAAAACAAAGCTGCCGGTATGGACTAGCACTTGATAATCACTAAGATTCCCTCTAACTCTCACATGATTCTCAGGTTCCCTTTCTAGGGATTTTTATTTTGTAATTAAATGTCTGATATTTACACCAAGTGTATATTTGTCTGGGCAGATCTGTAATGTAAAGGTTGTGGTGAGCAGGAGGGACTATCAATTTTGCAGTGACACTTCTCAGACCATACTAATCATCATCTATGATTAGCAGGATTAGCTAGATTATTTGGGTGAATATGTGCTCTGAAAATAAAATGTGTTCTTTTAAAATCATAAATTTTAGTGGTAAATCCAAATCTTAACACATGAGCAAAACTGTGAATATGGCACATGTACATTTTTTGTTAATGTATGAAACCATGCTTTCTTATCTTACTGAAAACATTCTGTGTGTAGATAAAAATAAAACCCTTTCTCCTCTAATTATTACCTACTACAGAAAGCTATCACCTCAGAAAGAGTTTATCTCTCTGCGCCAATTTTTCCTAAGTTCCCTTTTTCTGTCTACAGTATGATTCTATCAATCACTAAAGCTAAATACCTTGAAATTGTCTATGACACCCTTCTTCCGCTTTCTCTTCCAGCACATCCATTCACCCTACAAGTGCTGTCAGCTTGTGTTTTTCAGTGTGTCTGACAACTTCCTAATTGCTACTCCTGGCCTCCTCACTCAGCCCTAATCATCTCAAGCCTCACCTCTTGTGTGTGTTTCCTGATTGGGATCCCTATTTTCACTTTGTCTCCATCCAGTCAAACTGAAACATCATAGCCAAATGAAACTTTTCTGATGTCTCTTTGCATGATTAATGCAGAGTTCTGAACTCTTCATAGTTAATTCATAAATATGTTTTATAAGTGAATATCAATCCTTGACTCAAGAGCCTTTAATAACTACTCTATTTCCCATTAAGGAAAATCTGAAGCCTTCATCCAGTGTTAAATGCTGTCAATTAACTGGTCCCTTTTATTATTTCTAAACCTCATGTCCCATGCTCCCTTCTTTGAAAATGCCACTCTGGTCAAATCAGTCTATCCATCACTCCCCAAACAAATCATCCACAGTCCCCTCTCCACATCTTGGTTTACTCAATATCCTATGCCTAAAAGCTCTTCACTTTCTCTTCCTGTACTTCCCACACTACAGCCTGATGGGTGCTTTCTTCTCCAGACCATAGCATTTAACAGTCACTTAACACATGGTTTTTGAACTGTTGTCTATCTTTTGTTTCTCAAACTGTATTTAAATAATAAGAATGTTGATAATTCATTTTCTATAATCACCTTTTTATTAATTAAACATATTATCTACTTCATTTAAGAAACACAACCTTTGCCACAAATAAACTAGAGAACTACCATGCAAGAAGCATCTAATGTCAGATTCTCTGTTGAGGACTTTAGACCCAGCATCACTTATCATTCTCACAGCAACCCTGAGAGAATCAAGATACCTTCCATTTAACAATCAAGGGAGTAGAGACTTAGCAAACTTAGGAAAACTTACAAAAAGCACAATATAGGAAGTGCCACTACCAGAATTTATTCAAAGAGTTGCAGAGATAATTGCATGAAATAACACACAGGTCTGAAATGGAATACACTCTTAATACATGCTGTGTAATACTACTGTAGCTGGAGAATATTTTGAGTGGTTTACTTCATTTTCTCCAGGGGAATAAAAGGCAGCGTGCTAGCCAAAGTAACCAAAAGTCTTTCTGGACTTTCCCCTCAGAAGTTTATGGTCTTAAGAGATCTTAGATAATTTGTGGGAAGATAATGTGGGAAATTCCTGAGGAGAGGAAGAACATATCAAAGGAGTAGCAGAGACAGTAGACTTTTTGTTCCCCACCTTCCCGCATTAGAAGATGATAGCTGAGCCAGAGGAATAAGGGGATGGGAAGATCTAAAAGAATGACCATAAAAATTTTGGTAAATTTTGAGGCTGTTAAGACCCAGAATCTGTCTTCTAGAAGCACTGGAAAAGACCATTAGACACTCCAAAATTAATAACCCATAAGTTACCTATTGATTTCCCTCCCAACTAGTTCTCCCTCTAGCCTTTTTCCCAGGAAAATACTGCTTTCTTTGAAGACATTTCGACTCCTCTCTTTAGCTCCCATCCCACATCCAATCAATTGCATCATCCTTTGAATTCTACCTTCAGAATCTGGCTAGCTTTTGCTGACTTCAAACAGTGATCCAAGCCTGCATCATTTCAGTAGCCTGCTTTTGTCCCTTTCTTTATTTATTTCAGTAGCCTCCTTTTATTTCTTTCCTTAATTATTTCTGTAGCTTGCTGGGAGGCTTCCTTGCTCCTTCCCTTGTCTTGTCTCTCTGTGACTTATTCTCTGCCCAGCAATCAGAAGGAATCTGTTAAAACAAGAGTGAGACTACATCATCCCCCTCCTCGAAACACCCGAGAGGCTACCATATCGCCCTGAATAAAAGTCTGTGTAATGGCCTTGGAGGCACCATGTCATTGTCTCCTACACTGGCTCCTCAACCTCATCTTTTAATGTCAGCCTCCTTTACTGTCCCCCAGCTATTTTGGCCTTCTCATCATTCTTCAGGCACACCAGGGCACTCCTATCTCCAGTCCTTTCTATGTGTTCCCTTTATCTGGAACTCTCACCCCCAGACATAAGCAAAACTCACTCCTTCATTCATCCAGTGATGTCTTGAATGTTACTTTTTGATAGAGCCCTGTGAATCCAATCTATTGGAAATAGTGACTCCTTCTCCCACCCATTGCCCATTGCTAAGGTGGTTGTATAATTTATTGTCCACACTGAAAACTTTCAAGAATAAATTGAGTGTTATTAATATTCATACCAGGGCAGCAAATATAGACTATTTTTAGCTTCCCTATTGTTGCTTTCCACTTCACTTACTGTATCACCACCAATTTAGTTGCTGATTTTCTGTTTTTTGCCTTTGGATTGTGTGCTGTATGAAAAAGAAGACTTCATTTCACTCACTGATTTACCCCTAGAGCCTCAATAATAGCCACTTAATAAATATATATTGAAGGAATGAATGAGTGGACTGATTAGTAGTAAGACTCTAGAGAGAAAGGGTTGAGTGGACAGATAGAAAGATGGATAGCCTGAAGAATAATTCTCAAAAGATGACATAGAAACACAAAAAGTTAAGAGTCTAAGTAGGCCACACTATACAGGGCTATAAATATCTGTGGCAGCTTAAAGGAGGCCACAGATTATTTGACACTCCTCCCATGGACATTAAGAATTAGGCTCCTCCCCTTGAATCTGAATGTAGTGAATAGTCTTTATGATGGCCTTCCTATGCTTACCTTTTGGCATTCACACCCCTGGGTAACACCCTTCCCTTGAGAGTGAGACTGATCAGTGATGTTCTTTCAACCATTAGAACACAGCAAAAATGATTTCATTATGTAGGATTGCAACACTGGACTTGCTAGCAGACACCTTCCTTTGCTATCTTTGATGAAGTAAGCAGCCATGTTGGGGAGGTTCACAGGACAGACAACTGAGGATGACTTCTGGTCAACAGCCAGCAAGAAATCTAGTTCTTCTGTCCAGCAGCCCACAAGAACCTGAATTCTGCCAACTATCATATGAGCTTGGAAACAACTCCTTCCCTAGTCTGACCTTTAGATGAGAACTCAATCCTGGACAAGACTTGGGTGGCAAGCTTGCAGAGGACTTAGCCAAGCCACGCCTGGAATCATGATCCACAAAACCTGTGAGACAATAACTCTCTGTTATCTGAAGCTGCTAAATTTGTGATTATACTGTTAGACAGCGATAGATAACTAAGATACTCAGTGACCTCTGTGACTATTCTGACACATAGAATATCAAAGTAATTCTGAGCCAGTTTCTCAAGCCAGGCTTTCAGAGACTGGAAGCCCTTACTTTATGTCTCTGGAATCTCTCTCTCTCTCTCTCTCTCTCTCTCTCTCTCTCACACACACACACACACACACACACACACACACACACACACACACATATCCCTGAGCCACTGTGTACAAGACATCTCCCACTGAAACTGCTATGCTGGAGAAGCTACATGTAGATTAACAGTTAAAGCTTAGCCATCACCTCCTCAAAGTTCAAACATCCTTATATAGCTATTCTTACTTCCTGAGATTTTTTATGTTCATGAACTTCATCTTCAAAAGTGGGACTACACTAGATCTTTAAAGTGTGAATGCTAATGCTGGTTCAAATGTATGTTACTTATAATTTTAGCAAATATTGGCAATTCCAGTGTGGCTGAAGCAACTTGTATTTCTAATAGCATTGTGTGAAAGATATCACCATCACTAGCATTTATCACTTTTTTTAGTTCTTGCTAGACTGGTTGGTAAAAAGTTATATTTTCTTTGTTTCCTTAAATTTTATTTCCCTGTTTACCAGAAGGTTTGAAAATCATTTTGTTGATCACTTGGGTTTTCTTTTCTATAAAATTCTTATTAATATCTTTTGTTTTTTTTAAAAAAATCAGTTTTATGAGACTATGCATTATAGCTATTAAATTTTTTATTATTTTTTGTGTTGTATTGTTTTCCTAAATCTGTCATTATTATTTATATACTTTGCTCTACATGATTTTAATATTATAAAGTCAAAATATTACCCTAATTCTTTCATAACTTCTGAGTTTTCTGTCATGGTCTCAATTATTTCCATATCTTAAAATGAACAAGTCATCTCCTATATTTTCTCTAACATCCTTTATTGTTCTATTTGTTTAAATTTAGATATTTCCTCCATCTGGACTTATTCTTGTATGAAGTAGGGGTCCAGCGTGATTTTATTATAGAAAAAGCCAGTTTTACTAGCTCTGTTTCTTAAATAAGCACGATTTTTCTATTGTACTGAAAATGCCATCCTTCTCACATGTTAAAATCACATATATAGTCTGGGATCTATCACTGGACTTTCCATTTGGTTCTCTAATTTATTTTTCTATTTATGTATAAATATAATGGTAATTTGATTAAAGTATAGACAAAAATTAAATGTAGCTTAAACTGTTGAGTTATTCAATTAAACTTTAAAGTTCCTTTTGTTATCCTTCTTATACTCTTATTACTTCCGTATTTAGGTCTCCGGACCAAACTTCAAGTTCTCTTACTTTTTCCTTCAATATTCCACCCCTGTGTATTTTTTCAGATTACTTATTTAAATCACAGTAGTGATCATTCTCATCTTCATGGACTATATTATTTGAGTTTAAAAATCACTGGGTTTTGGATTTTTGTTGTTGTAATCTGCTTTGAACTTTCCTGAATATTCTCCTTTATTTGTTAATTTGCTGTTTTCTCCAGCAGTTCTGGTCTAGCTGTGTTTTTCATGTTGATTGCTCCCCCCCTCTCTGGTCTCCAAATTACTTCAGGAACAGTACCTTTTTCAGACCAACAGGGTTAGACTCAGAGGTGGCAATAACCACTCCTCCCATGAGTAGGTACCATGGTATCACACAAGTCATTGACCCTTGTGGAGAGACTGAGTGAAATCCTGTGTGCTGTCCAGCCTCCTCAGCCAAAGAGACTCATACTCACATACCTCACAGGCAGCAAGAACTTCACCTTCCTTTCAGATGTTCCTCAGTTCTTTAGCAGCTGGAGAAAATACCACACTCCTGTGAGCCATTGTCACTTTTCCTCCCAACACCTCTGTGTCCAAAATCTCACCATAATTCACACCAATTGCTTCTGATCCTCACTGCAGAGTTCTCTGATGAAAGGCCCTAGCTTCTGTCAAAACCAAACAGAAGAAAGTATCAGATCTCTTCTTCAAGACTCTATGAACCTCAGAAACCATTCTCTCCCCAACTGTCTGCCAGCCTACTACATGCAGAAGTTAATTAGGTATGGACATGTGGATTAGCTGGTGATATAAGTAGAGAAGAGTTGAGGTCCTTAAGCCCCAACCCTCCCTGAATCCTAACTAGGAAGTTCGGTTTAGATGGTTGAATTTAAAGGGCTTGAGAGACATCCTAGTGGAAATTTTGAGTAGGAAATTAGATATACTAGGTGTTTTTCACTGAATGTTTACCTCCCCTCAAAATTCATATGTTGAAGCCTTAATCCCCAAAGTGATAGTATTTGAAGATGGAACTTTTGGAGATAATAAGGTCAGGAGGGAGACTCCATTAAGGGGTTAGTGCCCTTATAGGAAAATATACTATAGAGCTTTTTTTTTTTTTTTTTTTCTCTCTCTCTCTCTCTCTCCCATGTGAGGATACAGTGAGAAGGCAGCCATTGGCAAGCCAGGAGGCAGGCCCTCACCAGACACAGGATCTTCTGGCACCTTGATCTCAGACTTCCCAGCAGCCATAACTGTGAGAAATAAGTGATTGTTGTTCAAGATACCCAGTCTGCAGTATTTGTAATAGCAGCCCACACTAAGACATCAGGACTCAGTTGAGGGATCTAAACTTGAGAAAATTCATGATAATTGAAGTCATAGATTCAGCTACAGAGTACAGCATAGAGTAAGAAGAAGAGACCCTGAATTTGGTTTTGAGTAATACCAATGTTTAAAAATCCAATAAGGGCCTATTGCTTAAAATAGGATGTCAAGAGAGAACAGCCAGAATAGGATGAAAAATGAAAGCATGATGAGTTACAGAAGCCAGGGAAGATGAGTGTTTCCAGAAGGAGGACATGTTCAACTGTGTCAATGACAGTGTCAAGCTCTGTGGAGAGGTCAGCTAATGAGAAAAATAAAAAATGTGTGTCAGATTTAATAACACAGATCATACAGGTGACCTTTCCAAGAATTGTTTCAAAGGACCCAAAAAGAGTGAAAACAGATAATAAATTTAAACAACTTCAAATATTTTATAGAAATTTATGTCTGAGATAAGCTATGATTAGAGGCTACATAAAATCACAAGTCAAGGAAGTCATAAATGGGTTATTAAAACTGGAGCCAGAGGTTTGACCTGTCATTTAGCTCTTTTCTTTTCCAGTTGCTCACATATTTAATTATCTCAAGCATGACCCTATGATGTACATTAGCTTTGTCCAATATTTTTTCTAAATTTAGGACTTTGGATAGAATGACTTGGGCAAAAATATAATTTGATTATTTGACTATTTTTAGTTGGGCAAAGTAAGCAATTTTAAGAACTTTGTTTTTTTCTCATTTTCTCCCTTTAAGCTCTTTTATTTCCTTACCCTCTCAATAAACCTCCTTGTGTTTATGGTTAAGGGAATGAGTCACTCCCACAGTAGAAGTGGGTGCTGAAAGATTTCACATTGTTTGTCTCTATGCAGGACTAAAACAACCAACAAATTTCAGACAGTTTATTGGAACAGTTGGTCAACACAGAGATAAAATTCATCAAACCAGTCATACGTAGATTCATGCAAGTCATTTGAATAAAAGAATAATCAGTCAGAATGGTTCAAGAAGATGGCACTGCTTCCTCTAAAAGGATAACACTCTAGTATTCAAAGAAAAGCAACAACTGAAGTTTCATAATATTCAGAGATTAACATAGGCCCAGTATTTGGAGATTAATCATTCTAACAGATAGACTCTAATGTCTTCTTTTTCCAGTGAAATCAAAATATGCAGCTCTATGTTGGTGTTGAATTTATTTTGCTGAACTTTCTGACAAAAATTATGTTTATTTAATACTTTAGAATAATAATAATCACAGACCCAAGTCTTTACTTCATGTTTCTCAACGGAAGCACATCAACACTGTAGGGATGTCAGAAAGCAAAAAGAAAAAAAAAATCACAGGCAGGAAAGTCATTCAGTGTTAGTAACAATATTTTAATGAATAATGATAGACCAGCACCATTGCTTTGTCTACTGGGTTTTCGCATAATGGCACTAACAACAGCAATAGCGAGCAAAGAAGGGTGATTCTGCTGCTGCAGAGGCTTGCCTGGAGATGAGTCCAGGAAAGGCAAAATCAACTTTGCAAGATAATAGGATTGACTCAGCACCAATTTGAGAATAAAAAATGCAAGTAGCTAAGCTTTGAGCTCTCCGTCAGAAGCACAGGTTTTGTCTGAACCACTAAAGGAATTGGTGATCTTTTACTGTGTCTGTATGCCATCAAAAAAAAAGGAGTTTTAGAAATGCATGCTATGAAATTGGATAGGAGTATGTGAAAGCAGAATGGAATCAAATGATAGGAGTCACTTGGAAATCAAAATGGCCAGAATGAGAGCCACTGGAGACCATTTGGCTTTCAGTACCCAGGAATTTGCTGAAGCAATGTTTTGAGGTGATCGTCCAGCTCTCTACCATTGTCTTCCCTGAGAAAGAAAAGTCTCGGACAAGGTTTGGGTTTCGGTGTCTGTGCTGGGAATCATCCAACAGTTGGGATCACCCAACTGTTTCTGATTGGTCTAAGTCTACAGTCTATTGGATGCTGAAAAACAACGGAATTCTCACATTGAAGAGCTCAATTTAGAGGCATTGAGAAATCACAGTCAGACAATGGTGAGTACTTAAATTAAAGGAATACATGTATATTTATACAGAAAAGAACATACAGAGGTAAGAGACTGACATCTTGGTCATTTGCTACTGATGAGTGGGGAGAGAGATACCTTCTGCAGATAAAAGCAATGGGTTGGGCATACAGAGAGAAACAAAATTAAAGAACTTGTGACCATAAACAGAGATAGATGCAACAGATCCCCAATGGCCTTTTTATTTCGGGTTCACTGTATTTCCACAAGATGCCATTTTAGTTTTCATTATATTCCTCTTAGTTTTTCTTGATTAGGACATCACCTTGTGACAAAAACAACACTAATAGCTCCCATTTATTTACTTAATGTTTACCACATCCCTATGCATTTGCATGAATTGTTTCATTTAACTCCCCCAACATCACTATTATTACCCATTTATAGATGAGACAGCTGTAGCATTGGTCCAATTAGTAAGTGAAGGAATTAAGATTCAATGCCAGTCATCTGACTCTAAGGTTAACCCTCTTAATCACTAGCTGTGTGCTTCTGTGAACTTCAAGTTTCACTTTCATCTATAATGTGGGAATAATGTTACTGACCATACAAGTTATACAGATTCAATATGATAATATATGTAAAGGCTTTTGGTAAATTTTATAATTCTACAAGATCTTGTTTTGCTTTGGTTTATTCCAGGTTTAACAATTCATTTATTTTTACCATTCACCTGTTAAGCCACCTCTCCAAAAGGTTTACAGATATTTATTAAGCACACATATGCAGTATATTGAAATGTGATATGGATACATTTGAGGCACTTATCATAGGCATATATAATGGAGAAGATAACTGTGTACGTCTTATTTATCATCAATATTACTACTCTTCCAGCTTTAAGATGATGACGATGATGAAGAAGGATATACTCATTACCAAATCAAAGTTGTAACAATATGGGTTCCATTTATTACACACTATTAAAATTGTTGAAGTTTAAATTTCACGGTGATATGATAAATCTCTAGAAGTACTAGCTTTTGAATGGATGCCAAAATATTACCATTCCTCCAGTGCATTGGAACTAATTAGTATATGTGAAACTACACAATTAAAAAGATATTCTGTCTTTGTTTTAATTTGCCTAAGTTTTAGCTTTAATTTTATAGCTGCTCTGTCAGAAGAAAACTACACTGAAAGATATTTCTTTCCAATAAGTTTGTACTTTATTTTCCTGAAATCTGTTTTAAAAGCATAGAGTCTGAGCAAAGAGAAATGGATTAGTGTAATGACTCTTTGAAAGTCCTGATATACCATTCTGGGGATGAGAGTGCTCATGACCCAGTATTTCATATCTATGGTCAGAACTGGGTAAACACTAAAAATCATTTTTCCTTGGAAACTACCATTTCTAGGTCCCATGCTGCTCCTGTCCCTTCTGACAACACATTGTTTATATAGTTACAATTTTGCTGACTTAGTTATACCACGTGTAGTTAGAGTATATTCTGGTGTTGTATCTTTGCAACTATATCAAGAGCCTATATGCTAGTCTCCCTGATTGAATCTGGTTTGCAAAGGTCCTCCACCATACACTTACAGTTACCTAAGTTACTATCATGACTCCACAGATACACTATTTAGAAATGTATAACCCAGGCTAAATTGTCCTCAGCTTTGACCCACCAGCGAATACATCAGCTAGAATGTTTTTGGTTACAAGGAAAAGGAAAATTCAAACTATTTTAACAATATAATTATTGCTTCGTGTAAGCTGTAGCTTAGTTTTCAGGCACAGTGTGTTTCAGACATTAACCATGTTTTTCTGTTATATCTTCATTTATGTGCTTCTCTGATAGCTGGCTTCATCCTTAGACTGGCTTCCTTTATGGTTAACAAAGTGCTACAGCAGCTCCAGGTCTCACCTCTGCAAAACATACAGTTCAGAACAATTCCTTTATAACCAAAGTCTTGACGATTTGTTGTTAAGTTGAATTGTGTTGGCCTTGGATTCCTGAACATTATGAGCCAATCACTGTGGTCCCAAAGGGTTTGAGACAATATTGATCAGGCTACTGTAATTGAGCTCACCCCTGGAAAAGGAAGTGGGAATCAAGGCTACAAAAATTACAATGGAGGGTGCAGGTATAATCATTGTTGGGAAGTCAGCTACAGTCTAGTCTTTGGTTATACCACATTCACTTATATCATGTTTCTGTACATACGCTTCCAAAAAATGTATTACATAAATTACATGAGCCCCCTCCAAAAACACAGACAAGCCAAATTCTCACCTAGTGAATCCATAACTAGACTTAACAGTAATCCTAGACTCCAAGAGTCTAGTAGTCTAGGATTACTTGGAGTCTGGGATTATTACATAATCCTATACTATCTATTACTACATAATAGCTAGTCTCCTTCATCAGACCCAGCTAGTCTCCTCACCAGACCCTTCTTATAGACTGCTTCAAATACTCTCAGCCTCACTTGCGTTTTCTTTTCTGCTACTATCACCATACCATATGTAAGCAGGATTCAACCAACTTCATGTAGGTGGCTCCTGGCACCAACTCACATCACTTCCTGCCTTGTGGCATCTCTTTTGATCCTGGGGTGTCAGATATTTGCACAGGCCAGAGGTACAAAAGTATAGAATCCCAAAGGGTAAACTTTCAAGTGTTGGAACACAAGAGTTAATAAAAAACTCTTCCTTCTGTCTCCCTCCACCCTTCTACCTCACCTATGTACTATCCTAAGGCACACTTTATCTGGCTCCACAGAGGATGGTCCCGTGAGATAAGCACTTAGCACTTAAGTACTTGGCAGCAGCCAACCCAATAATGTAACCTTATTACTGGCTCTCTCTTCTTACCTGATGCAATTCCCTTGCCTCTCAATCTAGCTTCTGTTGTTTGCACACCTTCATAAAGTACTAGCACATATGCTTTTGCCTCATTTTCTCCCTTCTGGGAAACACAGGCCAAGATAATATGTAATAGATCCCCAACACATCCATTAACAAACGTTAGTAGAGAAACGGATAAATGAAACAAAATTTTCATTTGGAAAAGAGATCAGAGAGAAACACACAGAAATCACTAGTACATGGCACATATTATAATCTTCTGGCCTTAAATAACAAAGACAACCTGCCCTGGCAATGGAAGGCATTCCTTGGTCGACTAATAAGAAGGCCCCTGGTTCTATGCAATGAATGGATTTTCCTTGTCCATTGTCTCCCATGGAGATAAACTTTGGAAATGATGCAATTTCTGGAGCTGACCACTTGAGCAGCCCACTTCCTGTTGATGTGATTCCTGGATCCTTGGGATTATCTTAAGGTTTGAGAAATACAGGCTCTTTTTGGCCAGTCATAGGGATTTTTGGCAGTACAGCTCACTTAAAAATTTGGTAGACTGCTGGTCTATTTGCTTTGGGTCTACATGCTTGTGATCAATTCCATGGGCTAGCATCAAGGCCAACTCCCTTGTCGGTTCAGAGTTTCATGAATCTGGGCATTTTTGTCTTTCTTGAGTATATCTCTGTCCTCAGCCTACCTCACAGCCCCTTATTTGATGGTTTCAACCATATTCTTGGACTGTGCCTTGAAGAAACTTGAAAAAAAAAATACTTTTATGGACAGAGGTCCTAATAGTATTTAGGATACCCCTAAACACTATACCCCTATCTTTGTTTTCCCAGTATGACTGTTTCCTTTGTTTGGCAAAAATACACTTAGCAAGAGAAGCTTGGAAGAAGCCTGGTCTCATTCATTTCCTGCTTAATTCCCCAACTCCCTGCATCTGTTGTTGCCAATCTTGGCTTGAGGTAGAGAATATGATATTTCTATCCCTACAAGATTCCATACTGGATTAGTGAACTCTCTAGCAATATGTATCTTTAACTAGTCTTTTTCTCTTACACTTCATACCTAATCCATAAGGCAGTCTGTCAGCTCTACCTTAAAAATATTTCCTACATTGGAAAACTTCTTGCCCCATCTATTGCCAGTCCATAGATGGTCCAATCAATCCACCACTATCTCTGCTGTTAATACCATAGTAGTCTTCTAACTTGGTCTTGCATTTCCTCTCTTATCCCCTCTCAAACGATCATGTGCCAGTCATCAACCAGAGCCATCTTTCTAAGATTTCAATGAAATTTTGTCATTCCTCTGCTTGAACCTCTCCAGTGGACCCCATCACAATATAAACAAATTCTAATATCCATAACGTCATTTAAATTCCCATGTGGTCTGGTGCATCTCCTCTGATCCTATACCCCAAAGCTCACTGTGCTTCTGCCATCCTAAACATCTAGTTTGTTATTCTTTGAAATACCGGGCACACTCCAGCCTTGAGGAATTTATGCTTGCTGAAATCTCTGCCCAGAAAGTTTCCCTCAGATGTCCTAGTCATCCTATCTATAATAGCAGCACACATCATTTTCTATCCCCCTTTTCTGCTTTATTTATCCTTAACAACTTGTCACTATCTATTTTGGGTAATTTTTTTTTTAGTAGCATATGTGTATGAATTAGTATGTAAGATCCATGGATGGGTATGTCTACTGATGAGGACAGTGCTTGGCAAAGTAGACGCTCAACACGTACTTTGTCAGACATGCCACCTTAAGCCTAGACTTATCTCTTTTTTACAGGATCTTTCTGCAGGTGGAGGAAATG
Source organism: Rhinopithecus bieti (assembly GCF_001698545.2). NCBI lineage: Eukaryota > Metazoa > Chordata > Mammalia > Primates > Cercopithecidae > Rhinopithecus > Rhinopithecus bieti. The sequence continues at coordinate 6,117,295 of NW_016804690.1, forward strand.
ACCTATCAAGTTGTCTAAAGCTACACCTTCATCAAGTCTGAATAGCAACACATAAAAGCCACAACCTAGACACCTTTCTTGCTTGCACATAACAAAGATTGCCAACTTCCTACTCTGGAATAAAAGGGGCCCCCACTGCTCTCCTTCCTATCTCCGCTACTCAGCAAATTCCACATTGAAATGTCTGGTCTTGCATTTCATTGAAATGTGGTGAGTGCCCGTTTCTGGCATCAATCAATTGATCAATCGAAAGATCGATAGATATCTGTTGGAATGCTTTGGAAGGCAACCAACAGAAAGTCTAACTCAAACTGGATTAAATAAGGAAATTTATTCATGGAAGTTTTACTAGAAAAGAAGAAAGAAAATCTTCCAAACATGTATAAGCTCTAGAAATAATTTGCTCTGAGCTTCTACTCCACTTCCTCCATCATATTCTGTAGTCTCTACACCCACCCCAGGTGTTACTTCTATTTCAGACTGACTGCTCTTAAATTAGTAGTTAGTGATTAGTTACAGCAATAAATTAGCTGCAGTAGTTCCAGGCTCCAAATATGTACATTATGCAATCTGGTATTTTTAATCCTACAGGAATTCTTAAAGAAAATACAATAAATTATTTACTCCTCTGCACAAGATATGACATGATTTGGCTACCACTATTGCTGCAAGTTCCTTGTTTTCTGCCAGGCCAATTTGTTAGCTTGGTGTAAAATTTCAGACCTTTCAAGTTGTTTAAAATCTTTCCCCTCAAATCTGTTCTATTCCCAGTCTTCCTTATTTTGCTTAATATCTTTTCAATTGCTCAGGTCAAAGACTTGATGTCATACTTTCTTTGTCTCTCTGTCTCTGTCTCTCTGTCTCTGTCATCCCCCCACCACCACTTCATCATCTACTTGTTTGACCTCCAGCTATACAGCATCCAAGCACTTCCAAATACATTTTTACTGCTACCACCCCACCTAAAACACTACTATTTCCCTTATAACACATTATTTTAGTGGTTTTCCATTTAGCATCCCAGCTTCTACTCTTGTCCCACTATTATCTATTCTTAACAGAGCAGCTAGAATGATGCTGTTAAAATATGAGTCAGTCTAGGTCACTCCTTTACTAGAAACTTCTAATGGCTCCCACCTCAGCACTTTTGCATCAGGTGCTCTGCCTGCCTGAAAAGCTCTTTCCACAGACAGCTGCACGGCTTGCTCTCTTTATCCCTTTTAATGTGAGGCCTTTTCTGACCACCCGATTTAAAATTTGAGTCTCCTGAACTCCAGCATTTCCTGTCTGTTTTCCCTGCTTTACTTCTTCCCTTAACACTTACTACTTTCTAACTTACCAAAGAATTTATTTTATTTTCTGAATTCTCCAAATAGACAAAAAGATTGACAAGAGAAGGGGCTACACACATACACACACACTTTCACATACATGACATACATGGATCACGGTATCCTAGTATCAGGGAAGTCAACAAAAGAAGGAATTTCAAGTAAGAATAAATGATCAATGGTGTCAGATATTTTGGAGAAAGTGAGTATGATAGGCTGATAAATATCCAAAAAGAAGGTATTGTTGACCTTATAGTAAACAGCTTCTGTAAAGTGAATGAGGAAATAAAAGGAGGAAGGTGTCTGTAAGAAGGCAAGAGAGAATGAGATCCAGGACAAACCATGAGATATTTGTCTTTAAAAGAAGTTACCTCTCTTCCATTACAATGGGGGGGGGGGGGGGGGGGGGGGGGGGGTGGCGGGGAGAGAGAGAGAATGAGAGAGATGATAGGAGTGGTCTATTAAACCCGAGATTGGTGGGTAGAGATTGAGGGAGAGCCCACCCTAGTTCACCCACCTTCCCTGGAAAGTAGGAAATTGGGAAGTCAGGTTATCTTTTGGAAAGGGGAGATAATAGGAGGTAAATAAATTTGAGGAACATGTATATTTTAAATGGCCACTGTGCAGAGTGAAAGAGGAATTTGAAGGAAAACATAAGGATGGTTGAATTATTCTGTGCGGCATTGCTTTATTGTTTTGTTTTCCTTTTGAAAAAAGGCTATTGTTGAAGATGAGTTCATCTTTAGTAATGGTGGCTCAGTCTTCCTCATGCACATTGTGGGAAGCAAGGTCTTGAGAAGTGAATTATGAAACTGATTTCGTGAGCACCCATGGAGCCATTGGTATATGTGTAGACAGAGGTGTAGATGCGCATATGTGTATGTGTGATGTGTAGGTATTCTTTCATACATCTAACCTTGCACATCCCACACTTTCCTATGAGCACCCTTAACTAGTCTTTGCTACGCCCAATATGTACTTTCATTAATCCATCATCAAACAAACATTTCAAGCTCTTACATAGAACTATCTGTCTTTACCATCTATCTGGGGAAAAGCTCCATTTTGGCTGCCTACACAGCAGTTTGTGCAATTATCCAATATGTTATAGAATATTGGCCCTATGATTACATTCATATACATGGAAATGGAAAAGAGGTGGTGATAATTAAAAACATGACTGAGACAAATGGAAACTTTTAGGTGTTCTGAGGCTGCGAGTCTCTACCTGTATATGCTCATTAGCAAATGCATGTGGTCAAATGCAAAAAAAAAAAAAGATGAAATGAAGCCTCTGAAAATGTGTCCCATTAGGAATAAGGAAGAAGTAGTCATGCAGGCTTAGAGGATTTGAGATTCAGGCTTATAGTCTGAATAAGAAATGAGAAAAGGGCAGCAGGTTTTTCTTTCTTCCTTAGAACACTTTGATTCTGATCCCTCACATTTTTGAAATTCTCCAAAACTTATCTGAGCTGCTTCTGCCATTGTCTGTTTCTTCTCCATGTACCAGACAAATCCTCCAGCTGCCTGACAAAGCCTTAGGGTTCTCAGTTCAATGGCAGACTATTGCCCGTGAAAGGGGAAAACCCTGCGTCTTCAAATTGAGGATTTCGCAGGACCATTTGTACACGTGCACTGAACCCAAAGAGCTCAATTTAGCTCCTGAGTTTACAGCCACTGTGGCTATCCTTTCCCCAACCTCAGCCCAAACCATGTATGAGGCCAACCACAATTAGTTGTTTCTTTAAACTGGGAAGACTCAACTTGTAATTTAGACAGGAATGTCCATCTAAAAGGAATTATTCTATGCTACTTTTGGTGCCTATCCTGATTCTGCTGCGCTTTTCCTCTAAATTTACAGGTACTTAAATTTTGGAAGGTCAAGCAGGAAGAACTTTTCTCTGGGAAGAGTCTGCATGCTTCCACTTCACCTCTAAGTTGTTTGAACGAAATGACTAAAAATAAGGACAACAAATTCCATGGTTAGATTTCAGTCAAATGACCGTTAATTTTACTCACATAATTTAATTTATGAAATGGTATAGTTCATTCCAAGTTATTTTATAAAGAGAAAGGATAGAAGTATATTAGACCAGTTAAAAATGAAATAACTACCCACTGATGCAAAATGGTCTAGTTTGTGTAGTGTTAGAGTTGTTCTTCCTTGGTAGACAAGGGACAAGAAATAAGATGAGAGCACTCATGAGCAGATAAATCTGGCTTTTTTACCCTCATAACTACTTTCCAACCTGGAACACCTTTAAGAGAGAAACAGAGTGCTACAAATAATTATGCTCAAGTAGCCTATATAAACAGGGACTATCATGGGCACACTAAGACATATTGTTTCCCTATCTCTCTAGGTCTGGGCCCTCTGTATCCAAGGCTTTGCTCCTGGTCCATGGTGGCATTCTTCCCACCCTGTCTTCCATGGCAGAACCTCTTTCCTGGTGGCTAAACTAACTTGAGCTACTGTTCAGCTTCCTAAAAGGAATAAATTTATCTGCTTTGGCAAATGTAATGTTGGACACCTTAACACATTTATCAACCCATGAAGATCTGGTGATACTAGCATGTTACTTTCAAATTTATTACTTATATATTTTACACAAAATAGGGATTTCAGTACACAGACATAGTATGCAAAAAAGTTTCCTGCATTCTTCCATGCCAACGCTTCCAAACGGTATTGAGAAGTATCTGATGAATGGATCTTTCTCCCATGTGCTCTAAAGTATCAATAATTTTTAGAAAAAAAAATGAAATTAGGCAGGTATTTAGAATCAAATGGTGCACAAAATGCTTCACTTATTTTATTTATTTGACTGGTTGACTCAATGGGCATTTAATAAGCACTGCCTATGTGTAAAGTACTCACTCTGCCAGAACTTTCAGTATTAAAATATATATATATATATATATATATATAGTGTTATAAATATGGTCAGGTCAGGCATGTAAATCAGAAATTACAGTTCAGCATAAGTGCCATGCAATGGTATGTACAGAATGCGTGGAGGGTCCTTGGAATTAATGGAAGATGGAAGGAGTGTAACACCTGGTGGGGCTGGTGGGGCTCTCAGGGACCCTAGAGTTGGTGATATTTAAACCGACCCTTAAAGGTACAGAGGCAGTTAATTAGCTTGAGGAAAGGGATCATTCCAAGGGATAGTGAAAGCGGGAGGCTAGGTAATATTGTTAGAATCTTAACAAGAGTGACTACGGAAAATGTACTCCGGGGAAGTGGTGGAAAATTGGGGTGGGGTGGAGACATAAATTTGAAAAAAAAAAAAAAGAAAAGACAAACTTCTGAGAAAACAAATCCAGAGAACATGTTAGTACATCTTGGCTATGCTTCTACAATGTCTGCAGCTAAACAGGATGAGACAGGCTATGTAAGTGGTAGTATTACTTCATTTTGCAGATGCAAAACTGAAAGTTAGAGGGGAGGGGTTTTCTAACTTTATGAAGTACAAATTATGCTCATGTTCATGAGCTAAATTATGCTCTATAGGAAAACTGAGGAATAAAAAAGATAAGTTCATTTTAGTTTACACCACCAAAAACAACTATTTTAAAAACAACTATTTTCCTAAGTAGCGCAGCCTCTTGCATTTATATATATAATTTATATAATATAATATATAATCTCTTATTTGGGGAGCATATCATCTGTCTTGACTTTCTCTAGCCTAATAAAACCTGAATAACTGACAAAACTCTACTTCATTTTGCAACATCTAGATTCAGAATAAATGCACATACCACTGCAGTTTAAAACGTTTTACCTCCCAAATGCAAACATGTTCAGTATCTCCTGTAAAAATATGACCTTGAGTTTTTAATTGTTGACTCGAAGACTTAGGATATTTCATATCGGCAGCAATTGAAAGAATGCTATTCATGTTAACCACAAGAGGCTTAAGAGAGTGAGCTAACTGCTGCATCCGCATTCTTGGAGCTGTCTGATAACAAAAGAGGCTGTTCCGCTGCTTGATGGCAGCAGGGGTCTGAGGGCTCTGGCTCTTTCATAGAGACTGTCAGGCAAAGAGGTGGGTCATGGGGCAGGGCTGGAGCTTCTGGACTCCTCCACAACTTCTGACTTCGAGAACGAGGAACTCAGCGCCCACAGAGAATGAGATCAGCTGCTTTTAAGGACAGTCTGGTTGTCCGGCTCAATGAACACCCACATTAGACATCGTTGGACAGGCAAGGAAAAGGACATGTGGTTCCTATGTTGTCTCTGAAATACTGACTCCACAGGGACACTCGTAGACATATTTTCCCAGAGGTCTTCCAAGGGAAAGAAGGCTGCTTGTTTTCCACAAGTTCGGTTAGTTTCAGGACACTGTAACTTCCAAATAAAGTTACCTTCCCTCTGAATTTGAATTTGTTCTAAGGCACTGGGTTTCATATGTTCTTCAGACATTAAAAGTGTCTCCTCTAAGAGCACCACACTTTTTGTTCAGACAATTAAAGAAAAATACTTTAATGAATTATTAATAGATTATTTTATTGTCTTTAAAGACCTCTAGGGTTTCAGAAATTGTATCTTTGAACATAATCCGTGTGTCCTGAGTTCCATACTATTCATGTACTCATGAGTATCCATGATTCTTCAAATTTTGAGATACAGTATTCTTGTTGTGGCTGCAAAATGAAAGAAAAGCATAGTCTGTCTTTTTTTTTTTGCTCTATACTACATCAAAAGCTTAGTTTATAAAGTCCCCATATTTTATTGAACACCATTTTAATTAAAGTGGTCAAAGCAATTTGTATCATGAGGACACAACAAAAATTTAGATGACCATGAATCATGTCACTTATCTGTGACATTACCTTTAACCATAGATTTAAATCTATCTTTGGAGGCTGATCTTCAAAAATTCAACATAGAAAACATATACCCATAACCTCACTGACTGAACACTCACTAATGTTATAACCAAGTTTAATAATTTTATGAAGTTAAAGTCTATCTTTGTGAAAGTGTCACGAAATTTATCATCATTAATATTAGACTGTCATTAATGCAAAGTGAAAAGTTTTCATTTTAGGGCAATTTCACAGAAAAAGGAAAGAAATTAAGCCTCTTTATCTTCTGTCTGAATTTGTATGTCCAGAATCCCTGCTCTGTTTTTGGTGATCCTAATTTTATTGACTCTGACTAGCACCTAGGATGATTCACACCTACCTTTTGCCTCAGCAGCCTTTTGAACACCTTTGTACTGAAGATCAGTCCTTGGAAAGTAGCCTGTCTCCCAAACCACTGGTAGTTATGGAAACCTGACTTACATGCACACTTTGGGGCTTACTTGCTCTTGCTCTCAACCCACTTGGCCTGAGATACCAGCAGATGTTAGATTGACAGTTGCAGTTTACATGTCTCAAGACTAATATTATTAATATATAGATGGAATTATCCCATCTGTATTATAAATAGCATTTAGTTGATTCGTATTTGAATATCTGACTGATGACATAGATGAATTACATATGTCACCATTATGATAAAAATTTTTTAACTTACTTCTTATCAATACAGTGATATCTCTTAATGGTTATGTTAAGGATTAAATTAAACTATATATTTTTTACACATGAAGTTAGAGTTAGGGTGAGGGTTTGATAACAGGAAACTTTATGGCATATTAGATGCAAGATACACAAATTATAAAAGATAGATATCTCATCTGAACTTAAATACTTAATGCAAGTACCTTGTATTTTTAATTAATTCCCTTTTAATTATTTGCCTATATTGTCTCAAATATACTGTCAGCTGCTGGAAGACAGAGACTGTACCCTACACTTCCTGTTCTTCACCTTGCGCTTAACCAAGTACCTACCTGCTCAGAGTGTGCACTCAGCATCTTGTGTATGATGTGCTTTATATTTACAGTTTCTGATTATAACAAAAGTCAGCTGGGAAAGCAGGTATTATGATCTTTTTAGAGACTCAGTGGAAGAGGTTACATGATTGCCTGGAGTCACATAATGTGTGTGTGATGAAGCCAGGATTCCAAAAGGTCTGTGTATATCTCAAGGACTGACAGACCCCATGTGCCTCAGTAGGCACTCTTACGCCCAGTAACTTGAATCACCAGTTGGGATGAGGCTGGAATACCGAGAAATTTGTTTAAATACTTTCAACTTTAAATATTGAATTTGTTTTCATTATGAATTCTTCTAGACTATGCATACAGTTTAATCCTTGTGCATCTGGTTTACGAATAAAATGAACTAAAATCTTAAAAAGTCATTAATATAATTTCTATCGATTAATCAGCATAGCAGAGATTATATTAAAACTTCTTAAACAGCTATGTTAAAATGTTAAAAAGAAATCAGAAAGCACTTGCTATGTATATTATTAATACCTCTTATAAACACTGTGTATAAACAGGTTAAGGGAGATAGATTGGAAAGCAATTAAAATTATAATTTACTCAGTTTCAGAATCTTGCTCTACACACTAATGCAAAGATGAAATCCATTTTCTTAATGTTGGATTTGGAGTTGACAACTGCAGTAGCATATGTACATTCACATGTGTAGGTTAAAAACTATATCGCTATACACCAGCACTTTTATTCTTTTCTAAACAGTCAAGCTTTTGTTTCTTTTGTTCTTAAAACTTTGACACTCATTCTATCTTGAATTTCCATCTGCACAAACAGAATTTTTTCTGTTTAGCCATGGTTAGGGATTCCTAGTGCCAAGTCCAAAACTCTACAGCATGTTTGTCTAAACAACAGCTGTGCACGATGCCATCTCTCAGCAATAGTTTGTTCGCCATAAACTTATAATTATCTGCAGGTTATCAAATGTCCTCTTGGAGCAGGGCTGCCCTGGAAGCATATGTACTAGCTAATTGCTTCTGAATTCTCTGCTCACTGTTTCCTTTACCCATCTGGAGGATCTTGTGGGAGTACAAAAACAAAGCCCCTGGCTTCCTAGCAAGACCGTCAACACACCCTCCAATTGGAGGTCACAAACTGGTCACCCTAGTGTGAATCTGGCTCCCAGATGGTTTTTGTTTAGTGGGTACAGCATTAGAATTTTCTTGGCCCTCACTGAAGACAATTGGTTCTGTCCCCTAGATACTCAGGAAAATCAACTGGAAGCTTTTCATAAATATTTATGACTGATCTGGAATAGGATCTGGGCATCTGAATATTTTTCAATGTTTCCAGGAGATTTTTTTTTAACCATTTCACCTTTTATTTTAGATTCAGAGGGTACACATGTAAGTTTGTTATATGTCTATATTGCTTGATGCGGAGGTTTGAGATACAAAAGATCCCATCACACCAGTAGTGAGCATAGTACACAACAGCTAGTTTTTCTATGCTCCCTCTCCTCCCATCCCCTCTAGTAGTCCCCAGTGTTTATTGTCCTCAGCTTCATGTCCATGAGTGCCAAATATTAAACCACCACTTATAAGTGAGAAGATGCAGTATTTGGTTTCCCCTTTCTGAGTTAATTTGTTTAGGATGAGGACCTCTAACTGAATTTGTATTGCTGGAAAGGACATGATTTCATTCTTTATATAGCTGCATGGTATTCCATGGTGTACATGTACCACATGTTCTTTATCCAGTCCCATCAATGGACACATAGGTTGATTTCACATCTTTGCTATGGTGAATAGTGCTGCAATGAATGTACAAGTGTGTGTGTGTGTTTTCATAGAATGACTTTTTTTCTTTGGATATACACCCGGTAAAGGGATTGCTGGATCAAATGGTAGTTCTGTTTTTAGTTCTTAGAGAAATCTCCAAACTGCTTTCCACAGTGGATAAACTAATTTACATTCCCACAAATAGTATAGAAGCATTCTCTTTCCTTCTCCAGGAGATTTTAATGCCAGTCATGATTGAGAACCATTGAAGTCTACATTTAGAAATGGATATCATCATCAACAAGGGGTTCTGATATAAACAACAAGATAAAGCTGAAAAATCTAAGGATGAAGACAGGTGCAGAAGCCACCCTGACCCAGACTAATGATAGCTGAATAATTCCACATGGGGCATCTGGAAGAATCAAGAGAGAGAGACAAGGCATTGTTTAGAACCAGATACTCAGAGGCAATGTCTTAAAGGTGAGAACAAACAACAGAGCTAGACTTTCTCTGAGTCTGACTGACAGTGTCAAGGAACATATGGCCAGTTCTCTACAATGGAGATAACACCAGGAAAGATCCCAGAACCAAGTGAAATGGAGCAGGACATTTACTGAAGAATAGAAAACCAGAATTAGGGAAGCAGAGACAAGACAAGGACCCAGTGGTAAGAGAAAAAGGCCAAAAAGGTAAGGAATCGGGTTGATGGAAGAAGTGACTCAGGACTGAGGGTAAATGATAAGGGTTTGATCATGCCGTGTATGTATTCTAGGAGTGGTTGTTGCCACTTAAAAATGGATATAATTTGTGTAAAAAATCTACAATCAGAATCAAGGCAACAAATCTGTTGCAGTGGTTTAGTATCAGCAGCAACAAAGATGAACAGAACATGTGCTTCTATCAGAGACCTTTGTCTTCTGAATAGCTGCTCTTGAGACTCGTGTACTATGTATCAGTAGTGGCAATTAATGAAGGCAACATGGAATAAGCAGCAAGATTTCCAGTCAATGGACAATGTAGCATCAGAAGTTAGATGCTGAGTCAGGAGGAGGAAGTCACTCCATTGGAATCACCATACCCAAGTTTAGACCTGAGCAATACCATGAAGTCCTTCTGATGAAGAAAAGGGACCTGATTTGTTGGTTATTATTCCTATTGTTATATAATCACATTAGTTATCTATTGCAGCACAACAAATCACCCCCAAAGCTTTGTACTTAAAATTTTAAAAAAAGTATATGGCACAGAATCTTTGAGGATTAAGGATTCAGGAGTAGCTTAGCCAGTGCTTCTGACTTGAGGGTATCTCATATGGTTGCTTTCAAAGGTTTTGGCTAAGTCTGAAGTCATCCAAAGGCTTGAATGGATTGAAGATCTGCTCCTCAGCTTATTGCTGGCAGAGGCCTCAGTGCCCATCATGAGGGTCTCTCCGTAGGGTTGCTCAAGACATGGCAGCTGGCTTCCCCTAGAGAGAGAGACGGAGAAAGAAAAAGCATAACTAAGACAGATCTTTCATAACTTAACCTCTAAAGTAACCTACCATCACCCTTGCCATATTATATTTGTCATAGGCCAACATTGGTACAATGAGGAAGGAGTGATATACATACCAGGGTATAAATAACAGGAGGTGGGAGTCCATCTCAGAGACTGGCTACCACATTGGTTATTGCTGTTATCTTTATTTTACAATTTCCTTGGTGTCTTAAAAACATCCACATTGTAGAAATGAAGATACTGGGATTCTGAAAGACTTTGAACAAGGTCATGTTGCTGGTAAGTTGTTCTTAGTTGCTGGGGTTTTCTTGGTCATGGTGGCTTGGAACTCACTGACCATTCATAAATCTTCCTTTATTACTCAGTGGAAGTTCTACAAAACTGCAGTAGAATAAGAAAGACATGGACTGGAAGGTTTTCTCAATCTGCTTTAGCCTGGCCAGCATACCTGGCTTAAGCCCATTTACTTATAAGGAAATTTCCTTGGGCAATAAGGAAGAAGCTTGATTAAATCTTTTGTCCATGCCATACATCAAAACTATTCTGTTGTCTCTACTGATTCTCAGAATAAGGCCTCCGGGTTTAAAACCTCACATAGTCTTCTATCTGAATGAAATTTACAAATACAATTTAATGCTGTTTAAGCTCTGAGGAGGCTAAATTATGCATGTATACATCATTAGAATTATAAAGACATAATTATAGGATGACAAAATTTAGGAGCAGAAATGTTTTTAGAAAATTGATGAGAGATGGAGAGAGGAAAATGGCAAGAAAAGGAAATATAAAATATAAGAAAAGGCATGTGTAAGGGGAATAATGATGCAAACAATTGCTTCAAGTGACACATGCTAGCGACCACCCCCAACATATACACCCTCTGCACTTTGGAGTGAAGCCTCAGGCTGCTCCTGCCAGTCTTCTGTATTTGATCCTTATTTTATGAACACGTTCTTTACAAATAACATCTTTGATTCCATTTTTTTTATTAAATGAGACGTAGCATAAAATTTTTTAAATGCCCTCAGTCATTTTAATCCTATCTCATGGGAATTTGTGTGCATCCTGCCTCTAGATATTTTATACAAATATAAGAGATTTTGTGTTTCTTGTTTTGATATTCTGTATCAGAAAATAATTTTTCCTTCTTTTTCTGCAAATGATAATGTATTATATATGTAATTCCACATGTTAACTTTTTAAATCAATATTTCTTGGAGATCTTCATGTGAGTACAAGACAAAAAGTTTCCTTGTTCTTTTAAGACAGATTAATAGTATTCCATTTGGGTCATTTAAAATCTTTTGCTATATAACCACTGACTCAAGGTATGAACTTATACACATGCCATTTTATAGACAATGGTGAGTAGAAGCATAGGGTAAATTCTTAGAAGCAGAATTGTGGGTCAAGTGGTATGTGCATTTATAATCTTGGTAGATTTTGCCAGATTGTCTTCTTAGAGTAGGCACTACTTTCTGTGTCCACCAGCACTGTGTGAAAGTGTCTATCCATTCACAATCTTGCCAGCACAGCATGTTCTCAAACATTTGAGTTCTTTCCATGTTGATAAGTAAAAATGGTATCTCAATTTTTATGTAGTGTTTACTTATATATATTGCCATTTTTTCACTGAGTTGCTGATCTTTTTCTTGCTGATTTGTTGGAACATTTAACATATAAAAAAATTAGGTAGGGCACGGTGGCTCACACTTGTAATCCCAGCACTTTGGGAGGCCAAGGAAAGTGGATCGCTTGGGGTCAGGAGTTCAAGGCCAGCCTGGCCAACATGGTGAAATCCCATATCTACTAAAAAATACAAAAATTAACCTGGAGTGGTGGCGTGCACCTGTAATCCCAGCTACTTGGGAGGCAGAGGCACGAGAATCACTCAAACTCAGGAAATGGAGGTTGCAGTGAGCTGAGATCACACCACTGCACTCCAGCCTGGGTAACAGAGAGAGACTGTCTCAAAAAAAAAAAAAAAGTAATAATAATAGATAATATAATAATAATAAAAAATAAATTAGCCCTTTGCCTGTGAAAATGGAGTTTAGTCATTTTACCCTTCATTCATATGCCTTCTGAACTAATGGACTTTGAGGTCTGTGACTGCCTTAGTTAGCTCTGGTTGCTATAAAAAAGTCATAAACTCAGTGACTTTATAAAGACAGAAATTTATTTCTCACAGCTCGGAGGCTGGGACGTCCAAGATCAAGCTTCAGCAAGATTCACTTCTGGTTGGAGGATCTGCTTCTTGGTTCATTGATGGTTATACATGGCAATAGAGGCAAAGAGAGCTTTCTAGTTTATCTTTCTTAACGGCACTAATCTCATTCATTAGGATTGCCTCATGACCCTAATCACCTCCTGAAGACCCCCATCCTCCAAATACAATCACACTGGGGGATTAAGTTTCACATATGAACAGTGTGGGAGAACGCCATTCCTAGTAGTAATGGTGGTGCTACTTCCTATCTATAGCAATAGCACACCATTTATTAGCCATTTGGCAAATTGCCTTTCTTGCATCTACATAGAATTCGAGAAAGATAAACCTCAAATCAAACCCACAAAAAGCAAACCTTGTTCCAAACTACAAGGTGCTCTCAAAAAAAAAAAAGTGATGGAAATGTTTAAAACCCAAAAACTATTTAAATAAGTAACAGTCACTTTTCTTGTTTTGTCTGTTGTGATCCAGAGTGCAGTGCCTTCTTTAATCCATTTTTGGCTGATCACTTGCCCAACAAGGAAGAAATAAGAATTAAGGAAAGCAAGAAAGCAAGAAAAGTAGGAAGAAGGAGGAAGGAAAGGGAAAGGAAGAGAAAAAAAAGAGAGAGAAGAGAAAGGAGGAGAGAAGGAAGAAAGGAAAAAGGGAAAGAAAAGAAAGAAAGAAAGAAGAAAGAAAGAAGAAAGAAGAAAAAAGAAGAAATGAAAGAAAGAAAGAAAGGAAAAGGAGGAAAGAAAGGAAAGAGAGAGGGAGGGAAGAAGGAGGAAAGAGAGAGAGAAGAAAGAAGAAGAGGAAAAGAAAGAAAAAAGAAAGAAGAAAGAAAGAAAGAAAGAAAGAAAGAAAGAAAGAAAGAAGAAAGAGAAAGAAAGAAGGAGGAATGGAAAGAAGGAAAGAAAGAGAGAGAGAAAGAAAGAAAAAAGAAAGAAGAAAGAATGAAAGAGAAAGAAAGAAAAGAAAAAGAAAAGGAGAAGCGAGCAATCATACCTTCCACTCTGAAGGTGTGGTGTGAACAAATGAATCAGTCAGATTTGGGGGTAAGAGAGTGCCAGGATTTATGGCCAAGGCTCTCCTCACCAAGGCAACAGTTGGTAGGCAGCATTTGTGGCAGTGGCTAAAAGCCATTTCAGGGCTTGGCTGAGACAGTATCTGCTGAATAACTAGGCCAGCCCTAGAGCCAAGATCCACAGCTCAGCTGCTGTTGCTGCTGCTGAAGAAGGCTCAGAGATCATTTTTGCTGAGTCAAATCTCTCTTTGGGGATTTAGAAAACAAATGAGGCTCACAAAAGTAGAAATTCTTCTGGGCAATTTTTTGGGAAACAATGCAGTTGATCTTTTTGCTATTTTGTTTTTATATAATTCAGTTAAAGGTAGAGACCCCATCTTCATGATAAACACAAAACTAACTCACCCTGGAAGCAACTTTCCTAGTTTTAGGCAAAATAAGTGAGACTAGAGAAATGAAAAATTGAGAGAAAAAAATAGTAAGGAAGAACAAATACATATAGACATATATTTTCAAATGAAAGACAGATGCACACAATTTTCTATGCCAGCTAGTCTGTGTGTATAAATAGGAGGAGCTCAAGGTAAACTACCAAGAAAATGACTCATCTGGGCAAGAATAAGGGAAGAGATCAAGTGTTCCTGAATTATTAGTAACCTGAAATTGCACCCTTATTCAGAGAAGTTTCAAAGCAGCATTCTCCAAGCATTGACCTCTGGTGAGTGCATGAACCAGCAATGACTTTAGGTAATAGAACCAGGATATTCCGTGGAATGTTTAATATGTCTAGCCCACATACATTTGTTCATTTGTTTTAAGATGTAGAAAATACCTTAACTATTTCATCAAGTGCCTTAACTTTATGAAATATGTATATTTGAAATAAGAACTATATGTATTTGAAAAAGAAATTCTCACTACCTGAACAAACATTCATTGAGTACCTACTATGTGTGAGGCACCATGCCAGGCTGTTGGCAGGAATGCAAATGGTGTCAGTAATGGCTAGTCTCTTTCAGATATTCCTAGTTGAAAAAGTCATATGTAAGGCACAAACATGGAGAAAGAGGAAGAGGAGGAGCTGGAGGAGGAAGAAAGGCAGAAGGAGAAGGAAGGGAAACAAGAGGGGATATTGAAGTTCTGTTACTTACCACCCAGAGATGACACTACATTTTAACTAACACAATTCAAACTTCACTGTCCTTGAGGCCAGAGCCAAAGTCAAGGCATAGTATAGAGATACCGTCTGAGACACTGGATCAAACTTGCTCATAGGTGTATAAATAGGATTTGTCTACAATAATGAACAAAAGTTCATTATTATTATGTCTTCTCCTAGTCTTTAACTCTTATTAATCCGATGAATAGAAAGCCATGATGACTTTGCAATCTAAAAACAATGGACGTTTATGATAATATATGTGTCTGTCTAAGGGTAGCTTTTTTCTGAATATGTGACTGGTGGCCAGACATTTTGTACAAAGCACTAGCTGGCACCTCAGGGTTTCTGCTTACTTGAATTAAAAGTTACCTTGGGCCTTTGTTGCCCCATGGCTTGTTTTCATATAGTTTCTGATGCCTCATCTCTTCTATTTATTGCCTTTGACCTATAATTCTCTTGGTTTCTCCATGACTCTACCACCTGCTGACTTCTGCTCCTACCAAACTTCTCAAGGAGGATTGGCTCAGCCATTTACTTTATAGTATAGAAAAGATATTTCAGGGAATATGGGGGCCACTGGCCAAAATATGTATTGCTGTCTTTGTGTCAGGTACATCGTTGGCCCAATCATCTGATTACCTGTGATCAAGACAGTAAAGTCATGGGGCAATAAGAGTATCAGCATATGTGGAAGGAGCCCAGTGGCAGTTTCTCAAAACAGAGCTATGAGCATGACAGATTTCATGGATCACAGGTGCCTTCTTGGTATTTTTGCTAAGAAACAGCTTACTTTACTATTTAATCAAGTGGCTGCGTGGGCTCTAACTTTAATTGTAGACCTTTCTATGTAATGTCACTTACTTGGAATAAAGTGTTACTTTGACCAAATTGTAGAATTATAGCATTAAAAAGGGACCACAAAGTTCAGTTCTTTCATTTTTATAAATGAGTCATTGGACACTTTGAAGGACTAAGTGAACTTATCTAGTTCGCCTCTAGGAGTAAAACCATAATCTGTACATTCCCTTGACAATACCCTTTCTCGTACACACTCTCCACTGTGCATGCTCTCCAGCTAACTTGTCAGTTATCATAAAGGGCAGTGCATTTAATATCATAAGGACATGCTGCCATTGCAGACATTTTACAAAACAATTTCATCTCCAGTGCCCAACCATTCTTGAATGGATAAGTAAAATGTGGTATTACAATGGATATTTTTCATTAATGAAAAAGGAATGGAGTGATGATACATGCAGCAACATAGATGAGCCTCAAAATCAATACACTAATTGAAAGAAGCCAGACATTTAAAAAACTATATAGTGTATGATTCCAGTTCTCTGAACTGGAAAATGCAAATCTACAGTGACAGAAAGTAGATGAGTGGTTGCCTGGGACTGGTGGTAGGAAGAAGTGACTGCAATGAGCACCAGGGCTCTCATGAGGATGATGAAAAGGTTATAAAATTGGATTGTAGTGATGTTTGCCCAACTTTGTATATGTATTAAATATCACTGAATTGGTCATTTACAAGAGAATTGCATAATATGTAAATTATATCTCAATAAAGCTGCTAAAATAACAAAAAGTAAAAGTAGCTTTATACATATTTTACACTAAGTTTTCCTAATTTTTTTCTAGTTTTAATCAATCAGTCAATTACAACACAACAATTTTAGTACCAATAAAAGTTGGATCTAAACAGAGCAACATGCCAACACAAGCAAAATAATCTCTCATTGCCAAGAATAGAATAATATGTGGCTGAGAACTTTTTGGTTTGCCATGAACCATAAACATAGACTTCAAATGACAGAGGTCTGGACTCATTTATTTCCTTGATTATGAAGCTGCCTCATTTAGTTGTGGTGAATTGAGTGGCCTATTGATCCTGGGGACATAAAAAAAAATTCATCAAAAGCAAATTATGACAGATACATTTAGAACAGGGGAAGGGAACAAGTAGGAGAATAGCACTGAAAACTCTACATACATGTGGGAAATAACATATACTACAAATTGTTATTAGTTGATGAACGTGACTACACGTAAATGTAGATCTCTAAATTGAAACCAGTTTTTTTTTTTTTTTTTTTT
>NW_016804690.1:6134476-6168020 GCF_001698545.2 Rhinopithecus bieti
TTTTTTTTTTTTTTTTTTTGCAATTTGACAGAGGAATATCATACTTCCCTAAAAGAAAAGTGAATTTTAAATATTTAAAAGATGTGTGGTTAAAACAGAATACTTTTACTGAATTAACAGGGAAATTCAGTAAATTTCTTGAATTTACTGGGAAAGTTTTAATTTTAAATTCAATAAAATTAGCCTTTTATCTTTTTTAGTGAATATTATTTTGTAAGCCTTGAATCTGGCATTCTTCAAACCTGGCATCCGACATCCCCTGGATTTGCAAAAGAGCAGCTAGTCTGTAGACAGGCCGGTTTCTACCCTTACCCAAGCTACTAAAAGCTCCTCAATCGGTGAAAATATCAACTTCTTATGGAGATGAATTTAGTTTGGAAAATTCTCTTTTAGTCATAGCAGTAGTATTAAATCATCTAAACTGTTTCTAATTTATATTTAATCTTTAGGATTTAAGGCATTCATTTACCATCAGAAGGATTTAACTAATTCCTCTATCTGTCCTTTACCCATTACGTGGCTTCATGACCTCTTCAAAAGCACATTGACTTCACAAGTCCAGAACCAATCAGAACCACCAACAATGCTGGGTTCAAAATGCAATAGACACTAGAAATCGTTCCTGGAATAAATGAGGCATGGAGAAAAATTTAATAGGTTTGCTTCTTTGAATGTCTTCTGTGATAGCTTTTCAGACGAAACAATAGTCCCTAAAGCTTTTATTGTAAACTAGGGTCTCTCAATCTCTGCACTATCCGCATTTTAGTCCAGATAATTCTTTGTTGTAGGGGACTGCCTTCTATACAATAGAATGTTTTGCAACGTCCGTGGCTTGTACCCACTAGATGCCAGACACATCCAATGCCCTGAAGCGATGACAGCAATAAATGTTTCTAGATGTTGGCAATTATCTCCTGGGGGAACAAAATTTGTCCCTATTTGAGAACCAGTGGTCTCAACAGTTTGGATGATAGTAGTGTCTAGAAATCAGGAGAGAACTGGGACAATATTCCTAATCATACTGATAGGATTTTTGCCCATGGAATTATGTAATCTTTCTATAGTTACTTCGTTCAATTGATTAGAAATGAGAATAAGGTTAAGGCATTCTCCTTAAAATAACCTCAGCACTCTATTAAATACATCTGATGCATTATTGCATTTAATCCTTGCCATAACTTTATGTACCCAACTTGCAAGATGAAGGAGAGATTTGACAATAAAATGTCTACCAAAGATCCAAAGGCAATCCACACATGTAACACCAGTTCTTCTGAAGTAAAGTAGATGCTCTTGATCACTTCATTACCCTTTTAAAAGCCTATTAGACAGACTCTATTGCAGTCACAGACTACTCCTAATTCTAGATGCAATTCCTGGTCATAAGGGACCCTGATTAAGAGTATGGATGACTCAGCGTCAATGCATTCCCATTACAGGAAAAACATTTCAAGGGCTGTGATTTACTGAAGGTGAGTCATTAGAGTCATAAAAAAAGAACAAAATCTGTATTTTACAGTGACACAAAATGAATGTCTACAATTACTCCATCTCAGATGACACTCCAGTTTATGGAGGGAGCCTATCAGAAGAGTAACACTGGAAGAGAATGGTAGGATAACAGCGGGACTTTCTCCAGCAAAAGGTGAAACAGAATCAAAAGGAAAGGGAGTGCTGTCACCTTCACATTTGACACTCATAGGCTGTGCTAAAGAAAACATTTCTGGAATATTTTTAACCTTATTAAGGAAAGTGGACCCTGCTGGGTCACATGGACAAGCTTCCAATCCAATAAGAGTCAGAAATGCAAAAGAAAAATACCCTGGGAAAGTTTTCTCCTGCTTATATGTAACAGAGACTATAGTGCATTCCCCTGTCCAGCCTATAATTAAGATGAAAGGCATGTGCCCCTCCAATTTGCCATCCAGTGGCATGGTTAACATTCCATCCTGGCTGCAGTGGCCTGATTCGTCTAATGCAACACATTTTTTCAGGAAAGAAAAAAAAAAGTAAAACACACATTTTACTCTTAAGTGTTTCATAGGATGAGCTATTTCAGTTTCAACTATTTTTAACTATGTTAAAGGAAAACATTTTTGAATTGACCATTTCTTACAAGAACACAAATATAAGGCTGCCTGTCTTCAAAGTCTAGCTGTCTTGTTTGCTTAAGATGCTGCCTGTTTTGTTGCTGCCATTGCCTGTGACAGGTCAGGCTAAAAAGGTTTGGACAGTGTGGTATGTGCCCAGAAGGCCAGATATTTTCCTCAGCCTCTTGGGGTATCAAAACTTGGCCAAAAACCTTTGAGAAGAAGGCTGTTTGTGAAAACTCTAATACTTTTGAATTCCACCCAGACTGAAAAAGGCATGAGAACAGTCTTTTTTCATAGAAAAGCCTCTTTTCCTACCTCTCCTTAAGCCCTTATAGCCCAAGCAGTCAAAGAATAATAAAGCATATCTGGACTGTGAGCTCAATCTTGATCTACATAAACACATATAGAATGTTTTCAAAAATTTATATAAATTCTACACAATTATATATATGCATTCATAATTTATATATCTCTGGAATTTATACAGATACATATATTCATACATATATAAATATCTGAATTCTGCTTTTGATCTTCTAGAAAGATTATTAGTGAATTGTCACTTATTATGTAACATTTTTAATAGATTTCATTTCACTTACAGAGCGATATTATTTGAAATATAATTATACTATAATTCCTCACATTATAGTGATATGGAATGAAAGCACACACTCATAGACCATTTTGTGTCTATAGAAGTCACCTTTTGGAAGGTTCAGAAACTATGAGTCTGACCAAATTAAGTCATTTCCTCAGTAGCCACATTTTATCACCCCAAGGAGAATTCACATCAATGAATAAATGAATCATTTCATGTCTTCCCAGCTGAAAAATTCAGACCCAAGTTTTAAAGTTTGGACTCTCATAGAAGGTGTGGAATAAGTAGATGAATCTGCTTCATGCATGTTAACATCATTTTCACTAATTGCAGGCCCAGTAAGACATCCTGCAGATGTGTCCAATCCTGCACCTAAACTTAGTATTTAGGACCTTTTTACCAAACTCCTATTTTTTTTCAGGTCAATATGCAAGTTTCCTAGCACAATATATGAGTTTCCTAGCACTACTCAGTTAGCTAGTCATTCAGCTACATTTTAGCCTCTCTTTAAAAGTTCTCTCCTGCCAGCACTGGATCACCCCACTCAGCTCACCCCTGAATGAGTCATGAGGCTTTTGATCACTCACATCGTCTAAGGTTCTGCAAAGCCTGTGATTCTGTGGTCCTGCTCAAAGACCACCAAACAGAATTACTCTGCCATGAGTTGCTAAGAGTTCCCAGACCCAATTCTTCCAAAGATGTATCCAGTGGCTGTTCATTAATCAGTATTCTTACTGCTCAATCCTACCTCTCTATAATTCTGACTGGTGAAATATAAAACAGGAAGAGAGAAAGAAGGATTTATTTCACATCAAGATATGTTTTATAAATGCAACATATTATTCCCAAAATGACTACAGTCCTGATACAGGTGAGGTCCGCTTTTATAAAGTTAATTATTTGAGAAATAAGGGAGTATAAAAGAAAATATGAGAAAGTTATCCATTCCTTTTAGTGATCAGTAAACTAGAATAGTTATTTGTCATGGCAGTTACTAAGCATGAGCCATTGCTGAAGAAAGGAAAGAAGTTATACCTTGCGTAATGTTTAACGTTAGTCAGGGTTAGTACTGGGACAATAGAGGGGCTCAGGCTAACACAATAAACAATAAGCAACAAGGAGACTTGTTCTGAAATCCAGTAAATCCCTTCTGCACATGGTGTGTACTACTACTACTGGCTCTAGCACAAACTACTGGAAGATAATTCTTTTTTGTTCGCTTCTAAAGTATGCAAAGCTGTTAACTTAATAAGAGGCGGCTGATGTTCTCACTGGCTCATGTAGATAAGATTCAAACTCAAAAAGATTCCTATTAATATGAATGGTGTCTATGCTGGTTTAATTCCAGCATAGCAAACTGCTTTTATGCAACTGGACTGGGGTGGCCTGTCTTAGAATTCTTACCCCCAATCCCCTTGGAGCGTACAGCCACCCAACCACAGTAAAAGTACAATTGCAACAGGAATGAGAAGATGATCAATGATCAAAGAGAGGACTTCCTAATGGTTCAGAGAACAGACCTTCCTCTAAGTATTCCATCAGCGGCCAAACCCTCCTCTTGGCAGGAATGTTAGAGAGGACACTAGAACAATTGATCGTGCCTGTATGAGATAAACTTTAAGATTTCTTTCAACCTTGTAATGTTATGAAATGGCCTTATTCCAAATGACCGTTCAACTTTAGGAGAAAATTACGGTCTCTGAATTAATTCAAAAGAAAGTTCCAAAATTGTGCCAGGCACAGCTGGATGTTATTAAAAAAATAAAGAGTGGAATCTGTCTTGAAATGTCATTTGACCAACTCATCATTATCATCATCATCATTACATCATTGTTAGCACCACAACTATAAAAGTGAAGGGTCTGAGATTTTCCTCCCTTTTCCATGTGTTTCTCTGAAATTTATTTTCTGCAATCTACCTGCTTAATATTAGAATTTATTTTCACTGTTGAAATAAAAATTAACCAGACTGAAGCAGTTGATAGCATTTAGAGATGTTGAGTTTTGGAGCAGGAAATCCAGAAAAAACAAACAGCAAAAAAATCCAAACAAAGATAATTAAAAGCTGATTTTCCTCAGTAGAAAATGCCATTGACTTTTATTCTGATGCTGGAAACACACAAGACAAATTTTTCCACACTGTATACCATTGTACTTGGAATATTGTCTTAAGAAAAGAGACATTGGAGAGCTGGCAGAACAAAGAAATGAAAATACAAATAGGAACCACCTCTGGAATGTGACTATTGTGAAAATTAGAGGGCATTCTTTGCTGTATATTGTTTATACTTGTTGCTGTTTATTGTCTCACTGGAATACAAGGATGACAACCCAGTTATCACAGTTTTGTGCCTAGCAGTGTATACAACTCTTAGCACAGAGCAAGTGTATTGCAGGTAAGATGTGCTTCTTGAAGAGCAAAGAGACATTGGTGTTTGTCCTCAGAATGGCTGAATATATTTTGAAACAGGCAAGATTTTTGATGAAACTAGAGATTTTTTAAAAAGGGGGGATAAATGAGGTTGCCAAAAGAGGTATAAAAAAGCAAGAAGTTCAAGCAACCAAAGGAGTTCTAAGAACAAGATGAATTTTAAATAGATCATTCCAACCTGGGACAAGACCCATCAGAGCTGGCAGTTAGTAATTTGGGGGAGGGGAGAGACATGGGGGTGGAGTTGGGGTGGAGGATGAAATTTACCCAGGGCATGCCAAGATGAGGTTACTACCAGATATCTGTCCACAGAAGCTCAGTGCCAGGAAAAAGAATGCCTGTCAGAGTCTGGGAACCAGGAGAAAGGCACAGATCCTGGAAAGTAGGTCATACCATGACTCAGGCTAGAGGGGCTGAGCAGGAGATCAGTCATGGAATGAGCAAAGGTGGGTGACCAGAAAGTCAGGAATGAAACATGGTGTTGGTGGACCTGCACGAGCAAAATCAGGACCTCACTCTCCACCTGCCACCAGTGCTCAGTGCTGCTGTTTCTCCACCAGCCAGAGCCTGAGCAGACCCTCAGTTGAATGCATTTTGTATGATTTCACCAAATAGACATATGACCAAAATTATCTGAAATGTTTCATATGCTGTGTTCATTATTCATTGAACAAATAAGCATTGAGTTCCCACTATGTGCTATGTGCTGGGTGCTGAGACCAAAAACAGGAGTAAATCCTGGCTTTGATCCACTTAGTAATGCCTGTACATGTAAATCAGTCTGCAAGCAGCAACCTATGGAGAAAATTGTGTTGTAAATATTTTTAAAGGTTGCTTTTCTTAGTTGCTCAAGAACTAGTCAAATAATTTAAGAGATGAATTTGGCAGTGAATTTAGCAGCTTAGAAGTAGCAGAACTCAATAAAATGCAAAACATCACATGATCTATAGAAACCAGGGGATGAAAAGCAGTCGGAGCAAAATCATTCCTCCATTACTTGGAAGGGAAAAAAAGAATGAAAGAAACCCAGCCTTCGCTGGTAGAAACTGGAAAGTGATATCTTCTTTACTGAGTCATTTACATAAGGGATAGATGAAGCTAGAAGCTGCTTGTGTTTTGTTATTATCAATCCATAATGACAGACTTTAGTCAAGTGAAAATTTTTTTTTAAAGCATCATTTAGAGCTAAGCAGAGGATTAAGTACCATCATTATTGGTTCATATATGATTCTGAAGGCAAAACAAGGTAGTGGTCAGGAACACAGACTTGGGAGAGAGGCTGCCTGGATGTACATCCTCATTTCATCTGTTCACTAGTTTTGGAACCTGAGCAAGTGCCTTTAATTCTTTATAACTTTCTCATCCACAAAAGGTGAATTGTAACAGACTCCACCTCTCATAACTGTTGGAAGGATTAAATAGATTAATGTATGTAATGTGCTTAGGATACTCTTTGTCATGTGTTTAGTACTTCAAAGTGTAGCTATTACTGTGTATTGGGTACCCTATGAGCTGGGAACTAAGTACCCTAGGAGCATAACTATGAACAAGGAAGACACAGTCTTTGTCAAGAAGCTCACATTCTAGTGGAGACACAATTGCACCCTATGATAATTGATAGGAGGTATGGGCAGGGATAGAGGAGAGCAGAAGAGTGTACATAATTCTCTAGGGAAGTCAGGGAAGATCTCTGAGGGGGTTACGTGTACCTTGAAACTGAAGGATGAGAAGACAACAGTGAGAACAGGGGAAGGTGGAGTGTTTGGTTCAAAGGAATGAGCTTGGTGGGTTCTGAGAGATGATGGAAGGTTGAGAGTGACTGGTGTACATGAGCAAAGGGAAGACAGGGCTGTGCTGCCAAGATCCTCCCAGAGCTGGGAGACACATTTGCACTAAGGAAGTCTGACTGCCACCTTCTAAACTCAGGGCTACCCCTTGTCTAGAAACCTTCTGGAATATTTCCCTTGGCCCACATGCTTGTTCTCTTCCAAGGAGACAAGTCTACACACAGCAGCAAGAAAGACTTTTAAAAATGCAAATCACTCCTATTTAAAACCCTCCAGTGGCTTCCCATCTCACTGAAAAAAAAAAAAAAATGCAAACTCCTTCCCACGGTCTTTAAGGCACTACAGGATCTGGTCATTGCTTACCTCTCCTAAATCTTCCCTCACAATCTTCCCCTCATTTATTAAAGCTCAGCCACATTCTGTTGCCTGCAAAGTGAATGCTCATGTCAGGTCTATTATACTTTGCTGTACCTGCTGCCTGAAATATAATTCTCCTAGATATTGTGCATGGCTTGCACTTTCTCATTAATGTCTATGGTTAAGTGTAATCACCTAACCACTGAGCCCCAAGTGACCACCCACCCCTACTGCTCAGTCACTCTCTACACTGTACCTTGATAATTTTCCCTTCATTGAACTTACAACTAACTGAGACAATCTTGTTTAATTAATTATTTTTGGCCAGAAAACCCCTATTAGAATGTAAGCTCCAAGAGAGTTAGTGCTTTATATGTCATATTGACTGCTATACCTCCATTGTATTAGGGAACATGACATAGCAGCATATTTAATGCATATGCTAAACATCAAATGAAGGACACTGACGCAGCCCAGTTCTAGTTGCATGACTTCAACAAGTCATTTAACATCTTACAAGCTTGCTTTCTTCCATGTAAAACAGGAAAAACTGTAACTTTTCTCTCCAGCATAATGTATCAAATGTCATGCAGATTCAGTAAGATTATATGGGCTAAAGTGATTTCTAAACTACAAAGCACTATGTAACTATTTGAAAACTGCAAACTATGCTCAGAAAACACTGTTACTTAATGTTACAGTATAAATGTTGCATTATAAATTGGGAAACATGACTGATATTAGGATGAATAGAATTAAGATAAATGGGAAAGCAGGGAATTTATATTCTTTTGGCCTATATTTTAATAAGAACAGTACGGGTGACTGGTTTATTGAACTGTGTGAACTCACTATGAAATAATTTTGCTTTTCTGCAACTGGTGGGTTTAGCTCTGCTTTGTTGAATCACAACACTCTGACTTGACTTCCTTAACTCTTCATGTTTTGCTTATATTGGTTGGAGAACCCAGGAATATCAGTAAATTGGGGTGACATATGGGGAGGGACAAGAGCAGTTCTATCATTCCTAATAAGTCATGAGAGTTTATAGGGAGAAAATATATAACTCCCATTATTTTTACCTTCTGACAATGTGAGTGCTCCCATCTCCCACTGTCTTCAACACTGGAACTTAAGCCACAATCCCCAGAAAACAAGGGATTCAATTTCACTTATTGAGTGCTTTCTGCATGCCAGACACCATAACAAATAATTTATATGTTATATTATTTAGTTTTCACCTATCTGGGAGGTAGGTAGTATTGCTCAAGTTCATGCCATTTATAAGTTGTAGAGTTAGAGTCATTTTATATAAAAGAATTTATTTTTATTGAAATTGTGAGATATATGAGTAAATTACAATAACATGAAACAGATTGCATTATAGCATTGAAGATTCCTATGCAAACATCCCTAAAGCAAATATGTCTAGATATCCTCAAACTACCCATTTAAATCTAGTGCTATGAAAATAACCAAAATTATCATCTAATTATGATTTACCTAAGCTGTAGACACATGGTCCCTGATGCTTAGAAAGGATTTCAGGAGCTGTTCCAATTAGTACATCAATGACTCATCATGTTCTTCACTGAACCACTTTGATGAGAAATATACTAATTATTAATATAAAAACATAACAACAGTTCCTAGTCTTAGAAGCCCATCATCTTATAGAGGATTTAAAACATAAGGTTATAAACATGATCTATTAAAAACATAAATCAAGATGTGCATCTGGTAATAAAAAACTGACAGTTTAGGCCAATGTTTATTATTAAAAGATAGTTTTACTGGGTTAAAAAAAAATCTATGTTAGAGGTTATTTTATGCCAGCACATTTGAAGATATTCTTTTACGATATTCCTGATTCTGTAGTTGCTACCCAGACATCTCCTATAAGACTCTTATGTTCCCTTTGTGCACAGCTGACATTCCTCTCTACCTGTTTTAACATTTTCTTTTAATTGATTCCTGGTCAAGATGGTCAAATAGAAACAACTCTGGCCTGCAGTTCCCAGCAAGACCAACGCAGAAGGTGAGTGTTTTCTGCATTTCCAACTGAGGTACATGGTTCATCTCATTGGGACTGGTTAGACAATGGGTGCAGCCCACGGAGGGTGAGCAGAAGCAGGGTGGGCATCGCCTCACCAAGGAAGTGCAAGGGGTCAGGGAACTCCCTCCCCTAGCCAAGGGAAACCTTGTGGGACTGTGCCATAAGGGACCGTGCCGTCTAGTCCAGATACTATGCTTTGCCCATGGTCATTGCAACACACGGACCAGGAGATTCCCTCTGGTGCCTACACCACAAAGGCCCTGAGTTTCCAGCACAATACTGGGTGGCCATTTGGGCAGACACCGAACTAGCTGCAGGAGTTTTTTTTTCATACCCCAGTGTGGCACCTGGAATGCCAGCAAGACAGAACCGTTCACTCCCCTGGAAAGGAGGCTGAAGCCAGGGAGCCAAGTGGTCTTGCTCAGTGGATCCCACCCTCCACAGAGCTCCGCAAGCTAAGATTCACTGGCTTGAAATTCTCACTGCCAGCACAGCAGTCTGAAGTCGACCTGGGATGCTTGAGCTTGATGGGGGAAGTAGCGTCACCATTACTGAGGCTTGAGTGGGTGGTTTTCCCCTCACAGTATAAACAAAGCTGCCAGGAAGTTTGGGCTGGGCAGAGCCCACTGTAGCACCACAAAGCAGCTGTAGCCAGACTGCCTCTCTAGATTCCTCCTCTCTGGGCAGGGTATCTCTGAAAGAAAGGCAGCAACCCCAGTCAGGGGCTTACAGATAAAACTCCCATCTCCCTGGGTCCAAGCACCTAGGGAAGGGGTGACTGTGGGCTCAGCTTCAGCAGACTTAAATGCCTGCCAGCTCTGAAGAGAGCAGTGGATCTCTCAGTACAGCACTCGAGCTCTGCTAAGGGACAGACTGCCTCCTCAAGTGGTCCCTGACACCTGTGCTTCCTGATGAGGAGACATCTCCCAGCAGGGAGTCAGCAGATACCTTATTCAGGAGAGCTCTGGCTGGCATCTGGCAGGTGCCCCTCTGGGACGAAGCTTCCAGAAGAAGGAGCAGGCAGCAATCTTTGCTGTTCTGCAGCCTCCACTGGTGATACCCAGGCAAACAGGTTCTAGAGTGCACCCCCCAACAAATTCCAGCAGACCTGCAGAATAGGGACTTGACTGTTAGAAGGAAAACTCACAAACAGAAAGCAATACCATCAGCATCAACAAAAAAGACAACCATGCCAAAACCCCATCCAAAGGTCCCAACAGCAAAAACCAAGGGTAGATAAATCCATGAAGATGAGGAAAAAACGGCACAAAAGGCTGAAAGTTTCAAAAACCAGAATACCTCTTCTTCTCCAAAGGATCACAGCTCCTCACCAGCAAGGGAACAAAACTGGAGGGAGAATGAGTTTGACAAATTGACAGAAGTAGCTTCAGAAGGTGGGTAATAATAAACTCCTCTGAGCTAAAAGGGCATGTTCTAACCCAATGCAAGGAAGCTAAGAGACTTGATAAAAGGTTAGAGGAATTGCTAATGAGAATAATCAGTTTAGAGAAGAACATAAATGAGCTGATGGAGCTGAAAAACACAGTATGAGGACTTTGTGAAGCATATACAAGTATCAATAGTCAAATCGATCAACTGAAAGAAAGGATATCAGAGATTGAAGATCAACTTAATGAAATAAAGCATGAAAGCAAGATTAGGTAAAAAAGAATGAAAAGGAATAAACAAAGCTTCCAAGAAATATGAGACTATGAGAAAAGACCAAACCTACGTTTGATTGGAGTACCAGAAGGAGATGGGGAAAATGGAAACAAGCTGGAAAACGTACTTCAGGATATTGTCCAGGAGAACTTCCCCAACCTAACAAGGCAGGCCAACATGCAAATTCAGAAAATACAGAGAACACCACAAAGACACTCCTCAAGAAGAGCAACCCCAAGACATAATCATCAGATTCACCAAGGTTGAAATAAAGGAAAAAACATTCAGGGAAGCCAAGGAGTAATGTCAGGTTACCCACAAAAGGAAACTTATCAGACTAACAGCAGATCTCTCTGCAGAAACCTTACAAGCCACAAGAGAATGGGAACCAAAATTCAACATTCTTAAAGAAAAGAATTTCAGCATATAATTTCATATCTAGCCAAACTAAGCTTCATAAGTGAAGGAGAAATAAAATTCTTTACAGACAAGCAAATGCTGAGGGATTTTGTCACCACCAGGCCTGCCTTACAAGAGCTCCTGCAGGAAGCAGTAAGTATGGAAAGGAAAAACCAGTACCAGCCACTGCAAAAACAACCCAAAATGTAAAGACCATTCACACTATGAAGAAACTGCATCAACTAACGGGTAAAGTTACTAGCTAGCATCATAATGCCAGATTCAAATTCACACATAACAATATTAACCTTAAATGTAAGTGGGCTAAATGCTCCCGTTAAAAGTCACAGACTGGCAAATTGGATAGAGTCGAGACCCATCAGTGTGCTGTATTCAGGAGACACATCTCATGTCCAAAGACATACATAGGTTCAAAATAAAGGGATTAAGGAAGATTTACCAATCAAATGGAAAGAAAAAAAAAAAACAAAAAAAAACAGCATGGGCTGCAATCCTAGTCTCACTTTAAACCAACAAAGATAAAAAAACACAAAGAAGGGCATTACATGACTGTAAAGGGATCAATGCAACAAGAAGAGCTAGCTATCCTAAATATATATGCACACAACACAGGAGCATCCAGATTCATAAAGCAAGTTCTTAGAGACCTACAAAGAGACTCAGACTACTATACAATAATAATGGGAGATTTTAATACCCCCACTGTCAATATTAGACAGATCAATGAGACAGAAAATTAACAAGGATACTCAGGATGTGAACTCAGCTCTGGACCAAGGGGACCTAATAGACATGTACAGAACTCTCTACCCCCAATCAGCAGAATATACATTCTTCTCAACACCACATAACACTTATTCTAAAATCAATCACATAATTGGAAGTAAAACACTCCTCAGCAAGTGCAGAAGAACAAAAATCATAACAAACAGTCTCTCAGACCACAGTGCAAACAAATTAGAACTCAGGATTAATAAACTCACTCAAAACCACACAACCACACGGAAACTGAACAACCTGCTCCTGGATGACTACTAGGTAAATAACAAAATTAGGGCAGAAATAAATAAGTTATTTGAAACCAATGAGAACAAAGACACAATGTACCAGAAGCTCTGGGACATAGCTAGAGCAGTGTTTAGAGGGAAATATATAGCACTAAATGCCCACAAGACAAATCAGCAAAGATCTAAAATCGACACCCTAACACCACAACTGAAAGAACTAGAGAGGCAAGAGCAAACAAATTCAAAAGCTAGCAGAGGACAAGACATAACTAAGATTAGAGCAGAACTGAAGGAGATAGAGACATGAAAAATGCTGCAAAAAAATCGATGAATCCGGGAGCTGGTTTTGTGCAAAGATTAAAAAATAGATACAATACTAGCTACACTAATAAAGAAGGAAGGAGAGAAGAATCAAATAGACACAATAACAAAATGATAAAAGGCAGATCACCACTGATCCCACAGAAATACAAACTACCATCAGAGAATACTATAAACAACTCTATGTGAATAAACTAGAAAGTCTAAAATAAATGGATAAATTTCTGGATACATACACCCTCCCAAGACTAACCAGGAACAAGTCAAATCCCTGAAGAGACCAATAACAAGCTCTGAAATTGAGGCAGTTTTTAATAGCCTACTAACCAAAAAAAAAAGCCCAGGACGAGACAGGTTCACAGTCAAATTCTACCAGAGGTACAAAGAGGAGCTGGTATCATTCCTTCTGAAACTATTCCAAACAAGAGAAAAAGAGGGACCCCTCCCTAACTCATTTTATGAGGCCAGCATCATCAAGATACCAAAATCAGGAAGTGACACAACAAAGAAAGAAAATTTCAAGCCAATATCCCTGATGAACATTGATGCAAAAATCCTCAATAAAATACTGCAAACTGAAACCAGCAGCATATCAAAAATCTTATCCACCATGATCAAGTCAGCTTCATTCCTGGGATGCAAGTCTGGTTGAACATATGCAGATCTATAAACGCCATCCATTACATAAACAAAACCAATGACAAGAACCACGTGATTATCTCAATAGATGCAGAAAAGGCCTTCAATAAAATTCAACATCCCTTCATACTAAAAAACACTAAATAAACTAGGTATTGATGGAACATATACTTAATGTTGGAAGTATTGATGGAACATAATACGTAGTTTATTATCTCAAAATAATAAGAGCTATTTATAACAAATCAACATCCAATATCATACTGAATGGGCAAAAGCTGGAAGCATTACCTTTGAAAATCAGCACAAGACAAGGATGACCTCTCTTACCACTCCTATTCAACATAGTTTTGGAAGTTATGGCCAGGGCAATCAGTCAAGAGAAAAAAATAAAGGTATTCAAATAGGAAGAGAGGAAGTCAAATTATCTCTGTTTGCAGATGACATGATTGTATATTTAGAAAACTCCATCATCTCACCCCAAAACTCCTTAAGCTGATAAGCAACTTCAGCAAAGTCTCAGGATACAAAATCCATGTGCAAAATCACAAGCATTCCTATACACCAATAATAGACAGATAGCCAAATCATGAGCAAACTCCCATTCACAATTGCTACAAAGAGAATAAAATACCTAGGAACACAACTTACAAGGAATGTGAAGGCCCTCTTCAAAGAGAACTACAAAGCACTGCTCAA
Organism: Rhinopithecus bieti; assembly: GCF_001698545.2. Taxonomy (NCBI): domain Eukaryota; kingdom Metazoa; phylum Chordata; class Mammalia; order Primates; family Cercopithecidae; genus Rhinopithecus; species Rhinopithecus bieti. The sequence goes on from NW_016804690.1 coordinate 6,148,550, forward strand.
GGAAATAAGAGAGGATACAAACAAATGGAAAAACATTCCATGCTCATGGATACAAAGAATTAATATTGTGAAAATGGCCATATTGCCCAAAGCAATTTATAGATTTAATGCTATTCCCATCAAGCTATCATTGACTTCCTTCACAGAATTAGAAAAAACTACTTTAAATTTCATATGGAACCAAAAAAGAGCCTGTATAGCCAAGACAATCCTAAACAAAAAGAAAAAAGCTGGAGGCATCACGCTACCTGATTTCAAACTATACTACAAGGCTACAGTAACCAATACAGCATGACACTGGTACCAAAACAGATATATAGACCAAGGAAACAGAACAGAGGCCTCAAAAATAACACCACACATCTACAACCACCTGATCTTTGATAAACCTGACAAAACAAGCAATGGGGAAAGGATTCCCTGTTTAATAAATAGTGCTGGGAAAACTGGCTAGCGATATGCAGAAAACTGAAACTGGACCCCTTCCTTACACCTTATACAAAAATCAACTCAAGATGGATTAAAGATTTAAATGTAAGACCTAAAACCATAAAAACCATAGAATAAAACCTAGACAATACCATTCAGGTCATAGGCATGGGCAATGACTTCATGACAAAAATGCAAAAAATAACTGCAACAAAAGCCAAATATGACAAATGGGATCTAAGTAAACTAAAGAGCTTCTGCACAGCAAAGGAAACTATCATCAGAGTGAACAGTCAACCTACAGAATGGGAGAAAATTTTTACAATCAATCCATCTGACAAAGGAATCTACAAGGAACTTAAACAAATTTACAAGAAAGAAACAAACAACCCCATCAAAAAGTGGGCAAAGGATATGAACAGACCCTTCTCAAAAGAAGACATTTATGCAGCCAACAAACATATGAAAAAAAGCTTATCATCACTGGTCATTAAAGAAATGCAAATCAAAACCACAGTGAGATACCATATCATGCCAGTTAGAATGGCAATCATTAAAAAGTCAGGAAGCAACAGATGCTGGAGAGGATGTGGAGAATTAGTAATGCTTTTACACTGTTAGTGGGAGTGTAAATTAGTTCAACCATTGTGGGAGACAGTGTGGCGATTCCTCAAGGATCTAGAACTAGAAATACCATTTGACCCAGCAATCTCATTACTGGGTATATACCCAAAGGATTATAAATCATTCTACTGTAAAGACACATGCACATGTACGTTTATCACAGCACTATTCACAATAGCAAAGACTTGGAACCAACCCAAACGCCCATCAGTGTTAGACTGGATAAAGAAAATGTGGCATATATACACCATGGAATACTATGCAATCATAAAAAAGAATGAGTTTTACCTTTTGCAGGGACACAAATTAAGCTGGAAACCATCATTCTCGGCAAGCTAACACTGGAACAGAAAACCAAACACTGCATGTTCTCACTCATAAGTGGGAGTTGAACAATGAGAACATATGGGCACAGGGAGGGGAACATCACACACTGGGGCCTGTCAGGGGTTGGTGGGGCAAGGTGAGGGCTAGCATTAGGAGAAATACCTAACGTAGATGACGGGTTGATGGGTGCAGCAAACCACCATGGCACATGTATAGCTATGTAAGAAACCTATACATTCCGCACATGTATCCCAGAGCTTAAAGTATAATAATAATAATAAAATTCTTTTCATCTTTGGTACTCTGCAATTTCATCACAGTGTCTCTATTCTTGAATTTCTTTCTACTTATACTGTTTGCTATAAATTGGGGTTATTTTGTCTGAAAATTAATGTTTTAATCAAGTCAGGAAAATTATGTCATTGTTTCTCCTTTGTTCTCCCCTTCTGAGACAAATGAGATCTGTTAGATGTTCTCATTCTAGTCTTCATACCTTGAATGTTTCTTATGCTTTCATCTGTGCATCGCCATAATTCTGAATAATTTTTTTCACATCTCTTGTCCAATTTACTTACTCTTCTATTCTGCTGGCCTACTTAACCCATCCATGAAGTTTTCAACTATGTCAATATTTTTCATTTCTTAAAAATTATATAGTAGCATGCCTGCTTTCTAGTCCCCTCTTGTTGCTGAGAGTTTTCTTTCTGTCATTCAACAAAATTCTACACTGCCTTACTCACTCTCCAGTGTCCACATACCTTATTCCTCTTGGTCGCAGGACAAGAACCCGGAACTCACCAAACTGTGGTAGCAAAAGAGCTCCTGCTTGCTGAGCTGCAGAGAGTGGGAGTAAAAGCTGTAACATTCCCTCACACTTGTGAACCAATAGGAGAAAACCTGCCTCAGGGTGCCGCTTACCCCGACTCACTGAACTACAGGAGCAAACAGGGGCACTACTAGAAAACAATACTTTATTTTTTTTTATAATGAAATTTCTTATATTAATTATAAATATGAATTTATTATAATATATTTATTATGCAAGGTTCCCTTGCATTCATGTTATCTGAGAGTAAGGATTTGACAAACTGATCAATTCAAACTTTCCATAATTGCCTTGGGCATTACTACCCCCCAGCTCCCAATACACACACACACACACACACACACACACACACACACACACTGAAGCAATGGTCCTTCCCATGTCAGCAGCAGCAGCCTCAAGCCTTCACTGTATTTGTACATAGTGGCCTTTTGTTTCAAAGATATAAGGTGGGAGAGGTAGAGAAGCAAGTCCTTGGGCCCAGAAAGGTAAACATTACAAGTGCAGGTATTTACAGGTGTGGGCTTCACGGGCTTGGAATGTAATCGCACAGGGCACCTACTCAGAAGGACCCTTAGCTTGGGCTTTAATGTTCTGTGGTTGCCATTTTGAAATTGTTCTAAATAACAATTTTATCTTTGAGTCTGTGTTTTCTTTTAGTTTTCTTTTTTTTTTTCTTTTCTTTTTTTTTTTTTTTTTTTTTGAGACAGAGTCTGGCTCTGTCTCCCAGGCTGGAGTGCAGTGGCGCATTCTCAGCTCACTGAAAGCTCCACCTCCCGGCTAATTTTATTTTATTTTTATTTTTTTGGTATTTTTTAGTAGAGACAGGATTTCACCGTGTTAGCCAGGATGGTCTTGATCTCCTGACTTCGTGATCCGCCCGCCTCGTCCTCCCAAAGTGTTGGGATTACAAGTGTGAGCCACCACGCCCGGCCCGAGTCTGTGTTTTCTAAGTGACAATGGAACATGCCCTGACGGCTTGGAGTCTTCTCAGGTTGGGTCTGTCTCCTGCAGTCTCCCTAGGAATATTTTAAGCCACCCACTCCCCTAACACTCTGGGCCAACCCAGCTTTCCCTCAACCCTGCCTTGTGACCACACTTGGCTTGGGAAGGGTGTGGGTGTAGGACTGGGAAGGGAGGGTGCAGTCATGCTTGCCTGCCCAGAGGTAGCCACCCCTGCGATAGACTACAACCAGGCAGAGACCGTTTCAACAGTCCTTGTGGGGCTGCCAATCTGCCTTGAGTGTGGGGAGTGGCAACTCCCCAGAGAAAGAGAAAGGCGGAGCTCAACTTCTTCAGATCCCGCCCCTGGCCTGGGTTCTGCACATGCGTTCAGCCTGAGCTGGTAGAAGGGGAAACCCAGTGGCTGTCAGGTCCAGTAAGTGTGTGAGAGACTCATGGAGGTCAGAATCTCCCAGACAGAAGTGTGGGGCTGTACTCCCAACTCCAGTCTCCCTACCAAGCACTCCCTCACCTGGCTCCATGCCCTTGGGGGGAATCCTCTCTTCCTTCTTCTGTTTTTTTCTGGGTCTGGCTTGTGTTTGTCTCTTTTGGCCAGCTCCAGGAGTTGAGCCACAAAATGTAGATGGTGTAATTTCAGTGAGTTTGCATGCAAGTTAAACGCTCTGATGTTTGTATTTGAAACTGGTGTTGCACAATATAAAGAACAATAAGATTCATGCTAGTAATTTTAAATTTCCTTACTTAGAACAGCATTAAACAACAGATAAAAACAGCATGAAAAAAGAAAAGACCCTGGAAGAAGGAAAAACATTTCATATGTTTATTTCATAGCATTTCGTCTGCTTTTTGTAAAAGGAACATTTGTATTTTGCTCTGAGCTATCCAGATTATGTAGCCCACCTTGGTTATGTATCACACAGTTCTAGTACTGAACTCTGAATTCCAAGTGATGGAAGTAGTCGTGTGTTTTTATGTATTTACTTTTTTGTGTGATATTCAGGAAGGTTGTCTGAAACACAGGGCCCGGGCCAGGGGCTCCTCTTTCCCAGGTCCAAGCACAGAACTGAAAAAAGCCCCTAAACACAAACCAGCTCTGATTCCTGAGCCACAGCGAAAATCAGTAATTTATTCCAGTGCTGAAGGAGAATCTGACTGTGTTGATCATATTATGAGAGAGTAGAAACATGCACAAAGCAAGACAAAATGAGAATTGTAATTTTTAAATTTTTCTTCTGACTTAGAGGAGTAAGTGAACTCCATTGTAGAAAACCTTATTTGTCTGCATTTGACATTGGTAGGATTTTTGAACCAATATGTATATATAAACACAGCCACTAAAGTTTTATTACATTGAGGTTTTTTGCTTCTTTTATGATTTTATTTTGAGATTAGTAAGATTGGTACTTCTCAAAAGATGTATATAATGTCTCTATTCATATTCTCCATGGAATAGCATAGTGACTTTTATTAAACTCAGAATTTAATATGAATTCATTGAGTTTATTTAAAGTTTACTTACTTTGGTGATTGGAATAATAATACACTTCAATTCTGAAAAGTTTTTAATTTTAGAACAACTTGCCTCTTACTAGATGAACTCAAATATTTCTAAATAATTGAAATTGTATATGTCACAAACAATTATGAATTTTATTTTTATCTCAACCTCATACCACCCCTCCCCACCTCCCAAAAAAGTCTCCAAAAAAAAAAAAAAAAAAATCACAAGTGGAAAAACAGCCCATATAAGAAAGCAATTGAGTCTTCGAGTTACAAGACTCCATGGGTAATTATTAAGCCCTGGAAATTAAATTCAACTCCCCTCACTCTAAAAGTGTCTCTGACACTTTTTAACTGGCATTGCTGCAGTCAAATAACAGTTAAATAATAAGACATATTGTTGATTCAGTTTTTATAATATGGTATTGTTCTTTCCTTAACTTCTTCATTAATATGGGGGGGAAAAAGCCTTCTACCACTTCCTTTCATTGCTTGAAATCATATTCTCACACTTCCCCACATATGTTTCAGCCACCTTGGCCCTCAGGATTCCCTTTGAGTTTACCATTTTAGGACTCTGGGAGATGTGTGAAAGGTCCAGGCCCTACCCTTCTGCTCATCTACTCCAATTCCAAACAGCATGGACAAAGAGGCTCCTTTCTAGAATGGTAACTTGGCAACACTTTATTTCAAAATACTCTTATCCCTGGGTAGATACAGAACTATGCCCTACCTTCAACCATCATTTTAATGCCCTGCCCAGTAGAGCAGTGCTTTACTAGTTCAGACTCAAGTTCCTACTCTGTCTTGCATCAGCCATTGTTGTCAGAGAAACTTCACTTCCCCCTTGTATTCCCATCAGAGAAATAATGGAAGGCGTTTTGCTGCTTGGCCATTTGCACTCCAACTTTTCACAAGTTCTTAAGGGAAATAGGAGCAAATGATGGATGACATATTAAAGGAGACGGATGATGAGTAAATGAGAATGTCAGCTAGATTTTCATACTCTACAGGGTATGGTAAATGTAGTGTTTTGTTTGCATTTTTTAAAAACAGCGTATCCATCTGTTGAGGCTCAGAAATTGATGCATGAGCTTCCAGGCACCATGCTGATGTTTCTGAGGTCAGGTTGATGAAATTGAATGGAACTTCAGATTTAGTGTTAAGAGCCATGAGGGCCAAGCTTGCACTCTTTAAATCTGTCACATTTAGCAAGTATCAGCAGGAAAATGAACTTTCCATTGTCTCGTTGAGACAATTAACTTGTTTTCATTGTCCCAGAGTACTTTCCTCCCTCCATCCAGCCAAACCCTATCTACATTTTAGTCTCTTCCCCCCAGAAAACCTCCCCAGAACACTGCAGCCCAGAGAAATCTTCCCCTCTTCTAAACTTCCATCATTTGTTTTCTACAATACTTAATAGAAATTAATCTTCAGTGCTTTGTTTCAATTCTTATATTATTATTATTATCTTATATTCTTATTATTATCATTTAGGTTGCTTGATACTTTTAACTGTTTAACTTTTAACATATTTGTGAGTTGCCTCCTCAATCAAAGTATTAGTTCCTCAAAGGAATTTAAGAGCTCTACCACAGTACTTCAATAACTTATCCTTTGTCATATTAATGTATTTTATATTTATTTGTTTATTTCTAACTCTCCTTACTAGAATGTAATCTCTAAAAAGGCAATAACTTTGTATTTATTTATCTCTGTAACTTTAGAAGCATGTCCAGCAAGTATGTGAGAGACTCATGGAGGGCAGAGCCTCCCAGACAGTAGTGTGGGGCTGTACTCCCAGCTCCAATCTCCCTGCCAAGCACTAGTGCCTAGCAAATTATAAGTGCTCAATAGATGTGTTGGATAAATGAATGAATAAATGAGTGAATAACTAACTTGTGTCTTCCTCTTGAATTTAAACCATAACATTTTTAGCATTTGCCTTAACAAAGCTAACATAAAGCAAAACCTACATGGAGGTTAAAAGTTCAGTGTTTGTAGTCATAAAGGTGTGGATTCAAATCCTCTTCGTTGTTTACTTCATTTTCTAGCTATCTGATATTTGTCAAACCACTAAACTTCTCTGCCTCAGACTCATCTCCTTTCAAATGAGGATAACAACATCTGCTTCATAAAGTTGATGTATTAAATAAGATATGGTTAATAAAATTCTTGACATGTAATAAGTGCTTAGCAGTTCATTGTACAAACCTGTATTGACTACTTACAATGCTGAGGGCACAGTGGTAGGAAAAAATATAGTGTTCAATTAATGCTGCTATGTATTGTATGTGGCTACTCACTGGCAACAAGTGTCTTCCTGAACATTCTTATTCAGATGGGGCATTCAAACATGGGTCCATAATTTTATGCTAGAATCAGCAGAGAGACCAGAAGTAGCAGAGATGCATTTCCTGGCATCAATTGGATGAACTGAGAAACCAGGGGTGGTAAGTAGAGGTTACAATATGCCCGTGTACCCAAGCAGATCAAGTGTTAGAACCAATAAATATGGGTAATGAATATATTAAAGGAAAGTGTCAGGAAAAGCAGGGGTCCAAATACAGGACAAAAAGTAAAGACCAGGAGATAAGAATATGAATATTAGCCCAGGTTGACAATGTGGCCCCCTCCATAGGTGACTCTTGTGTAGACAGAACTTCCTTATCAGATGCAATTGAAATTTCTCAATTTAAAAAAATCAGCTAAAGTGACAAATCTGTAAAAATTACATATATATACATATGTTGAAATTTTATTTTCCCTAAAACATGGATGTACCCATCTTTGAAGTAGGACCAAGGTCTTTCATTTGCATACAGATCTGTTATGGTCTATTGCCCTGATTATCCTTTCTTGTATAAACCACACACCACATTCATAATGTAGGGGCTATAATTTTGAGTTTCAAATTCTTCAAAGTGAACCAAGAATTTAAGGCAATTACAAAATAACACGAGTATAAAATGTTTTAAGATTTTAAAATTTCTTTTCCAAGCTTTGTTTCACCCACACCAACTGGATAGACATATTTTAGCCCCCAGACGTCATCAAGTCTTTTGGAAACATTCCATTCATATTTCACAGAACAATTCTCTATCTTTGTGCACTATATTGACTGTTGCGTGACAGCAGTAGGGTAGAAATGTGGGGTGGGGTGTGTACCAGAAGATAGTCGACTGTGAACATTCAGCATAGTATGGCATGAGCCATTATGCTTTCCAGAGGAGAAATGGTGTCAGTTTATGTAACAAGTTGGTTAAATGGAGGCCTATTAACAAGCCTTCTATTCTACCTGGTGACATGTAATTTGGCTGTACTCTAACTCAAGTTGGCAGTCCTTTTGAATAAAAATAAATAAATAGCCAACAAACAAAACAAACAAAAACATATTGCTGATATTTCCATCATTCCTGCTCTCACCATTTTAATGTGCTACAAATATTTAAAGAATATCAACTTTAAGAGGAGCCAATTATCACCTGCCCCAGATGTACCTGGATATCTTGGCTCAACCCTATCTGAGACTGAAAGACCAGGGTGAAGACTGGAATTAGATGAACCACAGAGGTAACATCTTTATTCCAGGTTTAAGCCTTAACCTATTTATTCTGAAAAAGGAAATAGCCTCAGGAGAGCTGTGTGAAGCAGATCATGAATAATGGCTGATAGGAGGAGATGTAGACAGAAGTAAGCAATTGTGACTGGAGTCACATTCTGACTGGTAGCTTTGATTGAATTTTTGTGAGTCTGTTGTGCATTTATTCTTTTTTTTTTTTTTTTTTTTTTTGAGACGGAGTCTCGCTCTGTCGCCAGGCTGGAGTGCAGTGGGGCCGCGATCTCAGCTCATTGCAAGCTCCGCCTCCGTGTTTACGCATTCTCTCGCCTCAGGCCTCCCGAGTAGCTGGCTACAGGCGCCCGCATCTCGCCCGGCTAATTTTTTTTTTTTTTTTTTTTGTATTTTTTTTTTTTTTAGTAGAGATTGGTTTCACCGTGTTAGCCAGGGATGGTCTCGATGTCTGACCTCGTGATCCGCCCGTCTCGGCCTCCCAAAGTGCTGGGATTACAGGCTTGAGCCATCGCGCCCGGCCGCATTTTATTCTTGAGAGTTTCAGTGCTTGCTGCTTGCTTGGAAATAACACAGTGGGCAAGTCATGCAAAACAAACACAAGTTTAGTGGATATCATAATTATTCAAAACTGTTTTGGTTACCTCTTTACACTGATAGAAAAAAATAAATTCAAAGTTAGGAGAAAATGTCTTTTCATTGATAACTCTCTCAACATCCTTGAAAATAGTTGAATTGATGACACCCTCTCCTTGGGACCATCAATTTCTCTCACCAAGAGTAATGCCAGTGAAATTTGCTAAGCATTTGCATTGCTACATTCACCAATAAATTTCAACTGTCTAACCAATCAGGTGATAAGTGTAGATGAAACAAAATGAAAATTCACAAAATTGACAAATTTTGGCAAGTCTTTCATATTGAATTAAAACATCTTGGCTTATCCTAAAACCATAAATAGGGGATTATTTCCATTGTTTTGGGAGCTGTGCCTTGGTATTCAGCATCAGAGGGTTCAAGATTTATTTTTCTAGATGAGATATATTCTAGAGAAATTGGTAGGCATACAAAAAATGAGAGGTAACTATTCAAAAGTTCTTACAAACTTAAGAAAACTTCATTGTTCTGTTGCCTTGTAACAAACAGTCATCAGAACCATGTTTTGCCCTATTCAATCCATCAATAACTCACCTCTGTGAACAACGCACTTTCACAAACCAACCAACTGATGCCGGTACCTCCCTTCTGAAAGTCAGACAATCAAGGACAGACTACAGACTCACTCTAGTAAACATACCTCTGAGCTCTAACAAACCAATACCGATCTCACCCAAGTAAACATGCTCTGGAGGTGATGTCAATTTACTTGGGTCTCTGGAAGTCCACCAAACTATGAACTATATTTCCCAAAAACTCTATGTGAGATCAGCAGTCCACTGAATGGTATCTTATCTTGTGGTCTAATGATAACACAAGAATAATAACAACTAATAACCACTTTTAAACACAGTATTATTTCACTCGATGATGACAACAACCATGTGCAGTGGATATTATTCCCTTAGAAAGGGAGTAAAAAATAAAACATATATTGAGCAACAACGTATTGGGCATCTATTCATTTCTAGCCACCATATGTAGCATTTATCCTTTTTTTCATTTAAACCTCACCATTTTTTATGAAATAGATATAATCTGCTTATCTTACAGTTACATATGAAGGTCAAAAAGATTAGAGGCAGGACTGAAGCCCACACCTTCTAATGGCAGAGTCACAATCCTCTCTAGCAGAGTAATGGTGATGAAGACTTAATCAGCACACAAGGCAAATGGGAGCTGGAAGTTTGTGCTTATGTGTTCCTCTGGGTTTTCTCACATAAATTCTAGCTAAGAAGCTCAAGCTAAATTTAATCCATACCCCAAAATAATTAATTTGCTTTTCCTACATTTCTGAAATTGAAAATAATGTTCCAAAATCTTATATTAGGCTCCAATACTCTTGCAGTCAGAAAAAAATTTAAATAACCTTGGTGGAGAGCACTAGAAAAAAAGCACTTGCTTTTGCATTTTTTCTTAATTAGGCTAGGCTTCCCAACAGTGAATTTCTAAGGAGAACATCTTCTATGGTATTGAAAGTAGCAATGTATCTTTCATTTTTAAATTTTCAAGTCTGATTTAACTGACATTTTTTGGTCAACTTTCATTTTAGAATCAAGAGGTACACATGCAAGTTTGTTACAAAGGTATATTACGTGATGATGAGGTTTGAGTTTGAGTGAAATCGTCACCTAGGTAGTGAACCTAGTACCCATAAGCAGTTTTTCAGCCCTTGGCCTGCTCCTTCTCTCTCCCCTCCATTGTCTATTGTTCCCATCTTTATGTCCATGTATACCCAGTGCTTTTCTCCCACTTATAAGTGAGAATGTACAGTATTTGGTTTTCTGTTTCTGCTTTAGTTCACTTAGGATGATAGCCTCCAAATGCATCCATGTTGCTGCAAAGGACATGATCTCATTCATTTTATGACTGTATAGTATTCCATGGCATATATATACCACATTTTCTTTATCCAGTCCATCGTTGATGGACACCTGGGTTGATTCCATGTTTTTGCTATTGTGAATAGTGTTGTGACGAACATGATGAACATACAGGCGCATATGTCCTTTTGGTAGAACATTTTCCTTTGGGTACATACCTAGTAATCAGATTGCTGGGTTGAATAGTAGTTCAAGTCTTAGCTCTTTGAGAAATCTTCAAACTGCTCTCCACAGTGACTGGACTAATTTACATTCCCACAACAATGTATAAATGTTCCCTTTTCTCTGCAGCCTTGCCAGCATCTGTTATTTTTTTGACATTTTAGCAAAAGCCATTCTGACTCATGTGAGGTGGTATCTCATTGTGGTTTTGATTTGCATTTCTCTGATGATCTGTGATAATGAGTGTTTGTTCATATGTTTATTGGCTGCTTGTATGTCTTTCTTTGAGAAATATCTGTTCATGTCCTCCCAGTTTTTGATGGAATTATTTATTTTTTGCTTGTTGACTTGTTTAAGTTCCTTATAAATTCTGGGTATTAGACCTTTGTTGATTAAAATTTTAATATTTTAATTTGAAAATGACAAATATAGGCCGGGCGCGGTGCCTCANTATGTTTATTGGCTGCTTGTATGTCTTTCTTTGAGAAATATCTGTTCATGTCCTCCCAGTTTTTGATGGAATTATTTATTTTTTGCTTGTTGACTTGTTTAAGTTCCTTATAAATTCTGGGTATTAGACCTTTGTTGATTAAAATTTTTAATATTTTAATTTGAAAATGACAAATATAGGCCGGGCGCGGTGCCTCAAGCCTGTAATCCCAGCACTTTGGGAGGCCGAGACGGGCGGATCACGAGGTCAGGAGATCGAGACCATCCTGGCTAACACGGTGAAACCCCGTCTCTACTAAAAAATACAAAAAAAAACTAGCCGGGCGAGGTGGCGGGCGCCTGTAGTCCCAGCTACTCGGGAGGCTGAGGCAGGAGAATGGCGTAAACCCGGGAGGCGGAGCTTGCAGTGAGCTGAGATCCGGCCACTGCACTCCAGCCCCGGCGACAGAACGAGACTCTGCCTCAAAAAAAAAAAAAAAAAAAAAAAAAAAAAAAAAACAAAAAAAAAAAAAAAAAAAAAAAAAGATGACAAATACATACAAAAATAGAATAAATAATAAAGCTCATGCGCCCACCACCCAGATTCAGTAATTATTAACTCTTGGTCTTATTTCAACTACAACCCACCTACTTCCCTGCACCTGGATTATTTCGAAGTAAATCTAAGCATCATATTATTTTATATGTAAATAGCTCAGCATGTTTCTCTAAAAACTAATGCCTCTTTTCAAACATATCCATAAAAATATTATCACTTCTTAAATTATGAATAATAATTCTGTACATCATTAAATATTCAATCACTGCTTAATAGCAATGCCAATACTACAGATGCAGGATTTTTTGCTCCTTAGCTCAGCTAAAATCTGGGTTCTTGTCTCATGACCAGGAAAAATTAGGCATGCAGGCACATGGGAATATGAGGAGAGCAGATTTTATTAAAAAGAAAGCTCTCAGCTAAAAAAAAAAGGGTCCCACCAACAGGCTCTGACCTCACAGATTGAATACCAGGGCACCCCAGGTGAGTTGAAGCTCAGCTCCTGCCCCTGCATGAGTCATGAATTCCTGGTGGCTCCACTCCATTCTTCCAGTGTTCATGAGGGCCCTTACTCTGAGCCCCTCCACATTGATTTATTTCCCTTACTCTGCATGTGTTAGGGACAGAATTTTTCACTGTGGGCATCTTTAGGCAAACCTGTGCACAATGACCTAGGCGGCATTTGGCTGTCTCCTGTCTCTGTCACTACCACTACAAAATACATGATATAAAAAGCTGGGAGTTGGGGCCAAGTGGCCAAATAGAAGCAGCGCCGTTCAGAGGCTCCCACACAAAAAACACCATGACAAGCGTGTGAATCCGGGTTCTCCCATCAGAATTAACTGGAAGGCTGGCATCATCCACAGAGAGAAGGAAGAGCAGTGTGGTATGGCCACCCACCTGAGAGCCACAGGGAAAGGGGAACCACCTCCCTTTAGCCACGGGAGGCAGTGAATGAGTGTGCTACTCAGCCAGGGAAACTGTGCTTTTTCCATGGGACTGTGCAACTCACAGATTGGAAGATCCCACTTGTGAACTCATGCAACTGGGGCCAAACATCCCAACCCCAGAAAGTACAGATTCTTACAGCCTCTCAGCTGGAATCTGCTTAAGCCTACTGAACTCCTGGGGGAAGGGGTGACCAAGCCGTTTGAGCTCCTTCTGGGAGGGGAAGCAGCCAGCACCGGGATTCCCAACTGCCTAACATGCTAAGCTCCTGGAGCAGGGAAGGGCAGAACCCATTTCTATAGCTCCAGGCTATGCTTTTCCCCTGCTGGAGCCAGGAATGTTGGATGACTTGGTCCCAGGTCTTATCCCCACAGTCCAACACACTGGCTATGGCAGTCTGCAGCCAGAGTGCCTCTTCAGGTCTAACCCTGACCCATCCTTCCTCAGTGGGCAGGACTTCCCTGCAGAAGCTCTAATAACTCCAGCCAGAGGTTCAAGGACAGAATTTGGATCTCCCTGGGCCTGAGCTCCTAGAGGGAGGGGTGGCCACAGTCTCTGCAGACCAGCAGACTTAGCCTTTCCTCCTGGTAGTTTTGAGGAATCCAGATAGCCCAAACAAGTGGATTTTTCCCCAGCAAAGCACATTCTCTCCATAAAGTGCTTTATTAAATGGGTCCTTCTCCCCATGCCACCCAACTGGGTAAGACCTCCCAACAGGGGTTATCGGACACACTATACAGGAGTAATCCTACTGGCATCAGGTTGATGCCCCTCCAGGTCAGAGGTCCTGGAAGAAGGAGCAGGCACCCATATTTGCTTTTCTCCAGCCTCCCTGAGTGACATCTCCAGGCACAGGAGTGAATCAGATGAATAGGGCCTAAAGTGAACCCCCAGCAAACTGCAGCAGCCCTACAGAAGGGGGACCTGACTATTGAAAGAAAACAAGCAGAAAGCAACAGTATCAACAACAACAACAACAAAAAGACCCCCACAAAAACTCCTTCCAATGGTCAGCAGCCTCAAAGAACAGAACTGGACAAACACACAAAGATGAGAAAGAATCAATGAAAAAATGCTGAAAACCCGAGCGGCCAGAGTGCCTCTTCTCTTCCAAATGATCACAATGTCTCTCCATCAAGGGCACAGAACTGGACGGAGCATCAGATGAATAAATTTACAGAAGCAGGCTTCAGAAGGTGGGTAATAAAAAAATATGATGAGCTAAAGGAGCATGTTCTAACCCAATCCAAAGAAGCTAAGAACCTTGATAAAAAGTTAGAGGAATTGCTAATTGGAATAACTAGTTTAAAGAGGAACAGAAATGACCTGATGGAGCTGAAAAACACAGCATGAGAACTTCCTGAAGCATACACAAGTTTCAACAGCCAAATCAACCAAACAGAAGAAAGAATATCAGAGTTTGAAGACCTTACTGAAATAAGACATGCAGACAAGAATAGAGAAAAAAGAATGAAAAGCAATGAACAAAGCCTCCAAGAAATATAGGACTTCATAAAAAGACCGAACCTACAATTGATTGGAGTACCAGAAGGAGACGGGGAGAATGGAAACAAGCTGGAAAACACACTTCAGGATATTATCCAGGAGAACTTCTATAACTTAGCAAGATAGACCAACATGCAAATTCAGGAAACACAGAGAACACTATTAAGATACTCCATGAGAAGTTGAACCCAAGACAGATAATCATCAGATTCTCCAAGGTTGAAATGAAGGAAAAACTGGTAAGGGCAGCCAGAGAAAAAGGCCAGATGACCTACAAAGGGAAGCCTATCAGACTAACAGCGGCCCTCTCAGCAGAAACTCTACAAGTCAGAAGAGATTGGGGGCCAATATTCAGCATGTGTAAAGAAAAGAATTTTTAACCCAGAATTTCATATCCAGCCAAACTGAGATTCATAAGTGAAGGAGAAATAAAATCCTTTCAGAGAAGCAAATGCTGAGAGATTTCATTACCACAAGGCCTGTCCTGCAAGAGCTCCTGAAAGAAGTAGTAAATATGGAAAGGAAAAACTTGTACCAATCACTGCAAAAACACACCGAAACATAAAGACCAATGACACTACAAAGAAACAGCATCAACTAGTACACAAAATAGCCAAATAGCATTATGATGAAAGGATCAAATTCACACATAACAATACTAACCTTAAATGTAGATGGGCTAAATGCCCCAATTAAAAGACACAGACTGTCAAATTGGATAAGGAATAAAGACCCATCAATGTGCTGTATTTAGGAGACCCATTTTACGTGCAAAGACACACACAGGCTCAAAATAAAGGGATGGAGGAAAATTACCAAGCAAATAGAAATCAAAATAATAAGGGTTACATTCCTAGCCTCTGACAAAACAGACTTTAAACAAACAAAGATCAAAAAAGACAAAGAGGGCATTACACAATGGTAAAGGGAACAATTCAACAAGAAGAGCTAACTATTCTAAATATATCTGCATCCAATAAGGAGCACCCAGATTCATAAAGCAAGTTCTTAGAGACCTACAAAGAGAATTAGACTCCCATACAATAATAGTGGGAGACTTTAACACCCCACTGTCAGTATTAGACAGATCAATGAGAGAAAATTAACAAGGATATTCAGGACTTGAACTCAGCTCTGGATCAAGTGGACCTAGTAGATGTCTACAGAACACTCTATCCCCAGTCAACAGAATATACATTCTTCTCAGTGTCACATGGCACTTATTCTAAAATAGACTATGTAATTGGAACTAAAACACTCCGCTGCAAATGTAAAAGAAATGAAATTGTAACAAACAGTCTCTCAGACCACAGTGTCATCAAATTAGAACTCAGGGTTAAGGAACTCACTCAAAACCACACAATTTCATGGAAATTGAACAACCTGCTCCTGAATGACTCCTGGATAAATCATGAAATTAAGGCAGAAATCAAGAAGTTCTTTGAAACCAATGAGAACAGAGATAATGTACCAGAATTTCTGGGACACAGTTAAAGCAGTGTTAAGAGGGAAATTTAAAGCACTAAATGCCTGCATCAGAAAGCTAGAAAGATCTTGAATCTACACCCTACCATCACAATTAAAAGAGCTAGAGAGGCAAGAGCAAACAAATCCAAAAGCTAGCAGAAGACAAGAAATAAGTAAGATCAGAGAAGAAATGAAGGCAATAGAGACATGAAAAGCCCACCAAAAAATCAATGAATCCAGGAGCTGTTTTTTTTTTTTNTCAAATTCACACATAACAATACTAACCTTAAATGTAGATGGGCTAAATGCCCCAATTAAAAGACACAGACTGTCAAATTGGATAAGGAATAAAGACCCATCAATGTGCTGTATTTAGGAGACCCATTTTACGTGCAAAGACACACACAGGCTCAAAATAAAGGGATGGAGGAAAAATTACCAAGCAAATAGAAATCAAAAATAATAAGGGTTACATTCCTAGCCTCTGACAAAACAGACTTTAAACAAACAAAGATCAAAAAAGACAAAGAGGGCATTACACAATGGTAAAGGGAACAATTCAACAAGAAGAGCTAACTATTCTAAATATATCTGCATCCAATAAGGAGCACCCAGATTCATAAAGCAAGTTCTTAGAGACCTACAAAGAGAATTAGACTCCCATACAATAATAGTGGGAGACTTTAACACCCCACTGTCAGTATTAGACAGATCAATGAGAGAAAATTAACAAGGATATTCAGGACTTGAACTCAGCTCTGGATCAAGTGGACCTAGTAGATGTCTACAGAACACTCTATCCCCAGTCAACAGAATATACATTCTTCTCAGTGTCACATGGCACTTATTCTAAAATAGACTATGTAATTGGAACTAAAACACTCCGCTGCAAATGTAAAAGAAATGAAATTGTAACAAACAGTCTCTCAGACCACAGTGTCATCAAATTAGAACTCAGGGTTAAGGAACTCACTCAAAACCACACAATTTCATGGAAATTGAACAACCTGCTCCTGAATGACTCCTGGATAAATCATGAAATTAAGGCAGAAATCAAGAAGTTCTTTGAAACCAATGAGAACAGAGATAATGTACCAGAATTTCTGGGACACAGTTAAAGCAGTGTTAAGAGGGAAATTTAAAGCACTAAATGCCTGCATCAGAAAGCTAGAAAGATCTTGAATCTACACCCTACCATCACAATTAAAAGAGCTAGAGAGGCAAGAGCAAACAAATCCAAAAGCTAGCAGAAGACAAGAAATAAGTAAGATCAGAGAAGAAATGAAGGCAATAGAGACATGAAAAGCCCACCAAAAAATCAATGAATCCAGGAGCTGTTTTTTTTTTTTTAAGATTAACAAAATAGATACACTGCTATCTACACTAATAAGAAGAGAGAGAAAAATCAAATAGACACAATAAAAAATGACAAAGGGGATGTGACCACCAACCCCACAGAAATACAAACTATCATCAGAGAATACTATAAACACCTCGATGCAAATAAACTAGAAAATCTAGAAGAAATGGATGAATTCCTGGATGTATACACTCTACCAAGACTAAACCAGGAAGAAGTTAAATTCCTGAATAGATCAATAACAAGCTCTGAAATTGAGGCAGTAATCAATAGCCTACCAACTAAAAAAAGTTTGGGCTAAACAAATTCAAAGCTGAATTCTATCAGAAATAAAAAGAGGAGCTGGTACCATTGCTTCTGAAACTATTCCAAAAATTGAAAAGGAGGAACTCCTCCCTAACTCATTTTATGAAGCCAGCATCATCCTGATGCCAAAACCAGAAAGAGACACACACACAAAAGAACACTTCAGGCCAATATCCCTGATGAACACCAATGCAAAAATCCTCAATAGAATACTGGCAAACTGAATCCAGTGGCACATCAAAAAACTTATCCACCACAATCAAGTTAGCTTCATCCTTGGGATGCAAAGCTGGTCAAACATATGTAAATGAATAAACATAATCCATCACATAAACAGAACAAAGACAAAAACCATATGATTATCTCAATAGATGCAGAAAAGGCCTTTGAGAAAATCCAACATCCCTTCATGTTAAAAACTCTCCAAAAACTAGGTAGTGATGGAACATGTCTCAAAATAATAAGAGCTATTTATGACATATCCACAGCCAATATCATATTGAATGGGCAAAAGCTGGAAGCATTCCCTTTGAAAACTGGTAGAAGACAACGCCCTCTCTTACCACTCGTATTCAACAGAGTATTAGAAGTTCTGCCATGGCAATCAGGCAAGAGAAAGAAATAAAGAGTATTCAAATAGGAAGAGAGGAAGTCAAGTTGTCTCTGTTTGCAGATGACATGATTTTATATTTAGAAAACCCTATCATCTCAGCCCAAACATTTGTTGAACTGATAAGCAACTTTGGCAAAGTCTCAGGATACAAAATCAATGTGCAAAAAGCACAAACATTTCTTTACACCAACAATAGGCAAGTAGAGAGCCAAATCACAAATAAACTCCCACTCACAATGGCTACGAAGAGAATAAGATACCTAGGCATACAGCTAACAAGGGATGTGAAGGGCCTCTTCAAGGAGAACTACAAACCACTGCTCAAGGAAATAGAGAGGACACTAACAAATGGAAAAACATTCCATCCTCATGGATAGGAAGAATCAGTATCGTGAAAACAGTCATACTGCCTGAAGTAATTTATAGAGTCAATGTTATTCCCATCAAACTACCATTGATATTCTTCACAGAACTAGAAAAAATTATTTTACATTTTATATGAAATCAAAGAAGACCCCATGTAGCCAAGACAATCCAAAGCGAAAAGAACAAAACTGGAGGCATCATGTTACCTGACTTCAAACTGTACTACAAGTCTACAGTAACCAAAACAGTATGGTACTGGGACCAAAACCGACATACAGACCAGTAGAGAAGAACAGAGACTTCAGAAAT
Organism: Rhinopithecus bieti; assembly: GCF_001698545.2. Classification (NCBI taxonomy): domain Eukaryota; kingdom Metazoa; phylum Chordata; class Mammalia; order Primates; family Cercopithecidae; genus Rhinopithecus; species Rhinopithecus bieti. Next base: position 6,167,355 of record NW_016804690.1, read on the forward strand.
AACACCATACATCTACAACCATCTGATCTTTGACAAACCTGACAAAAACTAGCAATGGGAAATGATCTCCTATTCAGTAAATGGGGCTGGGAAAACTGGCTAGACATATGCAGAAAACTGAAACTGGATCCCTTCCTTACACCTTACACGAAAAATAACTCAAGATGGATTAAAGACTTAAAATTAAAACCCAAAACCATAAAAACCCTAGAGGAAAACCTAGGCAATACCATTCAGGATATAGGCATGATCAAAGACTTCATGACAAAAATGCGAAAAGCAATTGAAACAAAAGCTAAAATTGACAAACAGGATCCAACGGAACTAAAGAGCTTCTGCACAGAAAAAGAAACCATCATCAGAGTGAACAGTCAGCCTACAGAATAGGAGAAAATTTTTCACAATCTACCTATCTGACAAAGGTCTAATATCCAGAAATTACAAAGAACTTAAACAAATTTATAAGAATATATCAACCCCATCAAAAAGTGGGCAAAGGATATGAACAGATACTTCTCAAAAGAAGATATTTATGCAGCCAACAGCACATGAAAAAATGCTTATCATCACTGGCCATCAGAGAAATGCAAATCAAAACCACAATGAGATACTATCTCACACCAGTTAGAATGGCGATCATTAAAAAGTCAGGAAACAACAGGTGCT